>NC_000075.6:80434563-80577063 GCF_000001635.26 Mus musculus | reverse complement strand
GTGTGTTTTAATACCTCTTAGATATCTTTGATCTGAATGTGTTAATACCATGGTGTATATACATCATAACTTAGGGAACTACCAAACTACTTTCAAATGTATTTGCACCCCTTTGCTTTCTTACTGCCAGTGAATGTGCCTTCTAACTCCTCTACTTTCTCATCAGCATTTCTTGTACTTAGTCATGTAATGGTGCCCATTCCAGTGAAGTTACTTACAACTAGTCATCCAACTAGAAGATGTCAAGAGTGGGATTTACTCAGGGCCATGGACTACTTTCATGCTGATGGATAAAATGTATGAAATATGCATTTTCTGACTGTCTGTCACCCTGGAAAAGTAAATTTAACCTCCAAGATCCCAGCATGCTCAGGAGAAAGGAATTACTAAAATTTTAACATTCCCCCCAACACACACAACAAATCAACAAGACATTTCTCACTACCCCTGCTTAATAGATAAAGAGAACAAAATAGAAAGTCAGAGAAATGGTCAAGCCTACACAGCTAGTGTGTGGTTGAAGGAGAATTCAAATTCCACATTCCTGTCCTTCATGTGTCACATTGCCTGCAGGGAAGAAGAAGACCTGTCACAAAGACTCCACTAGTGTTGTAAGAGGTAAATGACAGACATGTGACAATACCTTCACCACTATATCAGTTGTGCCTTCAGGAGATCAAGTATTACTACCTCATATGCTAGCACATAGCTGAGCTCTGAAAATTATGAGCCAGATGATATGTTTAGCTGAAATAGTAGGATCAAACTTCACAGGATATGAGCAAGACTCTTTTATTACATGTAAAAAAATCAAATGCACTATTCTAAATCTTATGCATATGAAAAAAAGATTTTAATACATAGTTCAGCTATAAAACCTTATACACACAAACAAGAAAAACAGACACAGCAGGTTGTATTTATGCACAAACATACATGAATATGTATGTAACAATAATAATCAGAGAAAAAACTGTTAACTTGAAAGGGAGGATATATGAGAGAGGTTGAAGAAATGACATCTGGGAGGGCTGGAAAGAGGAAATGGGATACAATTATAGTATCCTATTTCAATTAAAAATATTTTTTAAGAATCTTAGGCTACATTCATACACATGTGTTGTCCAAATCCAGAGTCCCAGGGTTCCCTTGGGGAGTCATCATGATTTTGGAGAAATGGTGGTAAGGGGCCAGAACACAGGTTGGAACTCTGAAGCCTATCACACTGAACACCAAAATTCACACATCAGAAAACTCACACTAATATTCCTGAAACACCCAACAGATTTCTACTTCAGATAACTTTTAAAGAAAAACAAGCATCACTCTTGGAAGGTACAAAGGATGTCTAGCTCAGTAGATGGAAAACCTGAGGATTGTAAAAGCCATAAGCCACTCATATGGAGTTCCTAAGGAATGTGCACTGCGGCTGCTCAGGCAAGAGACTGACAGGCAATCGTCGCAAATGTTTTTACAAGATTCAGGCAAGAGACAAGGAACTTGAGATCTGCCTGTGCTGTTCCGAGTGTGAAGAGCATTTTAATTCTAACAGGAATAAAAGTTCCACTTGCTTAAGTTAACACACTGTAGCACAAGGCCACAACAACAAATGGACTAACAGTCTCTAGATAAGAGACTTTCCAACACATCAAAATAACCTCTGTTGTTTCAAAAAATGAAATTACAATTCCAATCCATCCAGTAAGATGAAACATTTAGAGACCATACAGACTATAAATCAACTTATCATAGCTCTGACAAGCCATGTGAACGTTGCTATTCTCAATCCTTTTTCTTTTTCCGGTAGAGGTCACAAAGTCCCTCCCCACAAGATTGGCAGTGCCATCCAAAGCTAGCAAAGACCCGCTTTCATATCTGCCTGCATATCTAAACCATCCTGCTTGACATTTCCACTTCGGTGACTAAAAGACTCCTCAAAAACTTAATTCCACATCTAAGCATCTCATAGACTCTAGCCCACAACCAAATCCTCCACAGCCTTTCTAGTCTCAGCTAATGTCACTGCCATTCCTATTATCCAATTACTTAGGACAGAAAATTTGGAGCCACCCAGAAAAGTTCCCATTTCTCATGCCCCTGAGCCCTGCCTATAGCCCAGGGCTAACTGTTCCTCCATCAGAACTATTCAGAGCATGTCTTCCATCCTCTCTTGGCATCACAGTCCATTCCAACTTTATTTTACCACGGACTGCAGACTCAGAATTAGACTGCCTGTCTTAGTTTTTGCTATCTACTTTTCTTTATCTTATATTTCCACATAGGCAATAAAATTGTTCTCAACATGATTTTCTTTACGTTATTTAATTTTTACACTTTTTAACTCAATTATTGTAATGCAATACCAAGTGTCATGTATAATAAAAGATGTTTTGATGTTTTTTAAATGTATGAATAAGAAGTAGGTTTCCATAAATGGAAAGGAATCTCCGTTACTTTTATAACTCTATACTAAACTTCCATATTTTGAAGTACAGCTTTACTTAAAAGTAGATCACTTGAGAAATCTTATTTTATTCCTGAATTTTTGCCTAAAATAGAAGTTTCATTTTCACTTGTTCTTTGAATAATGTACAATAATCTCTAAATTTAACAGATTAAATCATTGTCAAGTATTTAATACCACATACATAATTAATCAAATTTCTTTACACATTCAAATCACAATTACTTAATATACTTGACTTTCTCAAATATGTTAAAACTCCAAAAGATGGACTTGTAATTTGAAAAATAACTGTCTTACAACTTCTTTCTTATAACTATGTCAGACTTATATTTTAATATATCAAAGTTTATAACATATTTCTGAAATCTTAATTTAAAAAAAGTAGAAGACTGAAATGAGAGTTTCAAGCAAGCAGTACTTTCTTGCTTCTCCCTGGTAGAAGAGAAGTCTAACAGCAGGAGAAAGGTGGGAGATTATAGTGGACAAAATAGGCTTAAAGACAGATGCAGGAAAGGAAGCCATTGACTTAGCTCATCTGGAAGCTGCAGCCCAGCCTTGTGCTTTGAGACTTGTTCCCCTTCTTGAATTAAAGGAGTAGTTCAGAACTAAGAGGGCTGTGTACACACAGTTCTTTGGGAAACATTCGTCTGTGTGTTTTTCTCTCCCTTGGAACTCACAGCAAATTTTGTCATGCTGACTTAGCCATCCTTGTCTACCTTAGGGACATCAAGCCTGGGTCAAATGCTACTGAAGCAAGTCCATTGAAAAATGCGTGCATCAGGCTAGAGGCTCAGAAGGGAGTGGAGATCACTTTCCTTTTAAAACCAGTGGCTTAAGCTGTCAGCGAAAGTAAATCCAGTCACTGAGCAGAAACGCATAATCTTAGGTGGAAACCAGAATATAAATGAAAGCAATATGGAAACAATGTAAAAGCCATAGTAAAAAGTCAGAGATCCGCAACTCTGACAAAAGCACTGAGACTATGAGGAGCAGAAATAATGGGGTGGGAACTATGGTAGTTTGAATAAAAATGGATCCCATAGACTTATATATTTACATGCTGGTAACCTAGCTTATAAGCTGTTTCAAAAAATTAGAAAGTATGGAAACTATTTAGGTTTCCCTAATCAGAAGAATGAATAAAAAAATGTGGTACATTTTACACAATGGAGTATTACATATATATATATATATATATATATATATATATATATATATATATATATATATATCATGAATTTCCCAGGAAAATGGATGGAACTAGAACTAGAACACCCAGAGTGAGGTAACCCAGACCCAGAAAGATAAATAAGGTATGCATTCACTTATATGTGGATATTAGTCATTAAGTACGTGATAACCACTATGAAATCCATAGACTCAGAGAGGCTAAGCCTAGAGAAAGTAATTGAGTGAGGGACACATTGATTTCCCTGGGAAGAGTAGATTTTATGAGTGGATTGTGGGTAGGTTTGGGTGGGGGGAATGAGAAGATCACGTGGAGAGTAGAAGGAGAGATAGGGTTGAGGGGAGGACTGAGAGGGAGACAACTGAAACTGAGGGGCATTTGAAGGATGGTGTGGAAACCTAGTAAAGTAGAAACTTCCTAAAGTACATGAAGGCGGTTTTAATGAGGTCTAGTAGTGGGGGATATGGAGATCCAACTGCACATCTCTTGTGGCTTCCAATACAGGCATTGATTTGCATCCAACTGAGTTGTTGACCAAGTGGGTCCAATGGAAACACCCAAACAACCCAAGCTGATGCTGAGACAATGGGTTGCTCTCCACAAAATGACAGAAGGGCCCTATTGCTGAGGACAACACTTATATACATTCTAGTATCTTTGGTGAAGATCAGTTTTCTGCAAGCTACCAAAAGAGAAACAAACACCAACCTAGTCACAAAACCTTTGATCTACAATCTATCCTTTTTGCAAGATATGCTAGGGGGAATAGTCAACCAATGTCTGATTTAACTTAAGGCCCACTCCATGAGATGGAACCCATGCCCAGCATTGCTTGGGTGACCAAATCCAGAAACTATTTAACCCAGGGATTGAGAGTAAAACCAACTGTCTTTTTTTTTTTTTTGTATCAATAAAACAACTTCTAATGATATTCTGTTATCAGTGCTTTATCCAGGCATCATCAGACATGCTTGCTCCTGAAGCAGATGGGAACAGCAGAAGAATAAACCCACAGCCAGATATTCTGAGGAGAGAGAGTCCTTGAAACATATACCTTTAAATGGGAGGTCTACATCAAATCCTATCCCTTAAAGCTCATGGGATAAGTAATGGAAGATATTAGGAGAACAGGACCCTTTGAATAAACTGAGCATGGCCTATATGAACTCACAAAGACTGAAGCAGCAAGCACAGGTCCTACATGGGTCTACACCAGTTCCACTCACTGCTTATGGGACTCCTGAGCATGTGAATGAATAGGTCTCTAATTCTTGTAACTGCTCTTGTGGCTCATTTTCTTCTGTTGGGGTACCTTTTCCAGACTCATTTTTTGTTTTATTTTACTAGTTTTTATTTTTCCATGTTGGGCTTTTATCTCTTAGAAGACTGTTATTTTCTAATGAGAGATAGGAAAGGGAGTGGAGAGGAAGGGGGGAGAAGGAATTGATAGAAAGAGAGGGAACAGGAAAGGAAACTATAATCAGTATACATTGTATGAGAAAATAATATATTTTTAATAAAAGGAAAAAAATAAAGTGTGGCCTTATTGGAGAAAGTATGTCACTGGGCATGGGCTTTGATGTTATAAAAGCCCATCCCAGATCCACTGTCATTGTTCCCACACACACACACCTCTGACTCTTGCCTATTGATCAGGATATAAAGCTCTAGCTACTGCAACAACACCATGCCTGCTACCTTCCCACCATGACAATCATGGACTAACCTCCTAGAACTGTAAACAAGCTCCTGATGAAGTGGTTTCTTTTATAAGAGGGGCCTTGGTCCTGATGTCTCTTCATAGAAATAGGATAGCAAGCAAAACAGGAATCAAAATTTTCAAATATGATGAAAAAGGAGAGAAGAAAATGGAAAATGGGAAGTAAGCCATAGTGATGGGTGGTGGAAATACCCCCAACTCAAGCCAGTTTGTTTCCCACATCTATGTTGGCTTCATGAGCAGCTGGTTCTTTAACACAGTCAGTCTTGACACCAGATCAGCCAATTGAGCTAATCTGTCCAGGGTAATAACCAATCAAAGAAATCTCAGTTGCATGTTAGCTTATCCTTGTAAGCAGGGAAACATGGTTGTTTTCAATAGTAATTGTCTCAATGCAGTTTCTCTGGAGAGCAAGACACACAAAGCAGTGAGTATTTCCAGTCTTTCCTCTCTGAAAGGCACACATTCCAGGAAGATAAAAGGCTGATTAGCATAGGCCATGACAACTCTTGTCCAAATAAACATTCAACAGAGAAAATGCTATTTCTTTTGCCTTTCTTTCTCCCTGTTTACATTCTATTTCCCGTTGTCTTCTCTCTTATCATAGCTGAAGAAGGGTACCAAATATCTGCCTTTAGATAGTGTTGCTTATAGAAACAACAGAGGACAACATCAAGAAGCCTGATGGCATAGTACCTGCAGCAAGCTGTGTCATCGATTACATTGATAGGATTTCAAACTGCACATTTCTTTTTATTAGACTAGATAAGTGATCACAGAGAGCATGTAGTGTCCCTACTCTTATAAAACCTATAGAAAGAAAAAAAGGAGTCTCAGGTGCCAGCACAGAACACACCATGTCAAACAAAACCACATCATTTAAAACATTATTAAAATTACTACAAATCCAATTATAAATAAATTTAGTATTTGAAACTGATATTCCAGGATACATCATCAACACTTTCATCTGCAAAAAGTTTTCTGTGAGATTGTGTGTCCTAGAGATATCAGAAAAGGTACAGCCATGAAGTCTCACCAACATGGCTGCCTAAACTTGACCTGAACAAGTATGATTCAAATTGATATGCTAACACATGGATTTGGGGAAAGCTCAACAGACCTCAACCCTGGATAAATAACTACAGGCAACTATTCTCCTGAGAGTGGGAAATATAGTCTTCCTCAGGGAAGAATACACTGAAAGACCCCCCGAAGGGAGACCCTCACTCAAGCCTCGGGATGTGGCGTGGACCCAAGAGAGACGCGGAGACCGAAATGGCGTACACACAAAGCTATTTAATAAAGCAGGGGGGGGGGGGGCCAGCGCGCTGGGGCCGAGACTCGTACACCTCTGCATAGGGTAGAGGAGTCTCGACGACGACTCAAATTTTTCACAAGCTTTTAAAGGCAAAAACCACAAACTGGGAGGGGGAATGGGGAGGGAATAGGGGAAGTTTAACAACCACAAGTTTACTCAACCAAAGAGTCATCCCTATGTTTGGCAATACACCTGGCCTGTTGAAACATTCTGTGGTTGTTCCAGAAAATGTTTTTCTCAAGTATGTTTTCCAGATGGGAGGGGGTGGGCTCCGAGGTGAAAAGTTCATGTTCTCACAAGAGGCCAGTAATTTTCTATTCTTCAACACCAATTAGATATCTGATATCAAAGGGTCAAGACCTGAAAATACATACATGCAAATAACATCATATGAACTGAGCTGCTTCTATTTATTATATTTAAGAATACATATATGTCAACAATTAAAGGAAATATGTCATTAATTTGGAAAAGAAAAGGGGATATGTGGGAGGATTTTGAGAGAGGAAATGGAAAGGGAAAATAATGTAATTATATTGTAATTTCAAAGAATAAAAAAAAAACTTAAAAGAAAAGGTTGTTCCAACAAAAGAACTCTCACATTAAAGTAGATACCTTCATTCAAAAAGATATGCTATATAGAAAAACAGCAAATATGAAAAACAGAGCACTGAGATACTCCAAGGTAATCCTCCTATGACTGATTCCAAAGAGAGAGAAGTTGGTGAAATGCCAGTTAAAGAATGCAAAAAATAATTCTTTAAAAAATTGATAAATTCCTAGAATATAACTGTCTTAGTCAGCATTCTATAGTTGTGAAGAGACAACTTGACCACAGTAACTCTTATAAAGGAAAACATTTTACTGGAATTGGCTTAAAGGTTCAGAAGTGTACTCCATTATTATCATGGCAGGAAGCAATGCTCAGACAGACATGGTGCTGGAGAAGGAGCTAAGAGCTGTACATCTGAATTGGTAGGCTGTAGAAAGAGAGACACACTGGGCCTGACTTGAGCACTTAAAACCTCAAAGTCCACCCCCCCCCCCAGTAATACACCTTCTCCAACAAGGTCATTGACTCTAACAAGGCCATACCCCTTAATGCTGCCATTCCCTAGTGACTAAGCATTCAAACCTATAAGTCTGTTGGGGGTCATTCCTATTCAATGCTAAAGAAAGTTAAACCACCACAATACTAAAGAAAGTTAAAGAATTAAGGACAACAATTCATGATATTAATTAAAAGATAAAGATGGGTATTTTGAAAATAAGAATTAAACAGAAAATTTGGGGAAAGGTCAGTAAGTTAAAATTTTAAAACTCAGTGGAAAGATGCATGGACAAACCATATCAAGTAGATGACAGAATTTCAGGGTTTGCAAAGATTGATGAATTAGAATATAAACAGTGATATGGAAATTTTTATTTTCTATGTTTAGTTCTGTGATGAATTAAACATTCAAATAAGCAACAAAATTAAAAATGAGAGAGCTAGAGGGAGCCACAACTTATGGTGATATTGTAGTACATACCTGTAATCAGTAATTCCCGAATTTAAATGATAGCAAGACTGGGAGTTCAAAGCTGAGGTCAGCTACATAATAATCTTAAGTCTAGCCTTGTCTACTTGAGACTCAATCTCAGGATATACCAAATCAGGGTCTGGATAGATGACCTAACAGTTAAAGGAATGAACTACTCTTGCAGAGGACCCAAGCTCCATTCCCAGCACCAAAGTTGTGTGGTTCCCTACCTGTAACTCCAGCTACAAAGGATCTGTCACTCTCTTCTGGCTTCTACAGGAACCTGCACACCTGTGTACATATCTACACACACATACACACACACACACACACACACACACACACACACACACACACACACACATTTAAGATAAATGCAATGCACCCATGGAATTTTGTCTAAAATCAATCATATAAAAGAACACAAAACAAGTCTCAACAAACATAGGAAGAAAGGAAATAACTTGTCTTCTTGTCTTCTGGTTATAAAGGGTTAAAACTAGTAATCAAAAGCAAGAGAAACTGCAGAACAAGCATCAGCATCAAGTTGTAGAGATAGGGCAGCATAGAAACTCCATGATGTTGTAGGTGCCTATCCTGGTGTTTCGATGACATGGAATGATGACTAGCTACATCATCAGAGAAAGAAGAAACCTTCAAATTCCCTAGACCAAATTCAAACAGAAACACAACAGGACAAAATGGATGGGACACAATGAAAACAGTCCTAGGCAGGAAGTTTAGAGCTATGTGTGCCTATGTCCACAAGAACAGAGCACTCTCAAGTAAATAAATGTAGTATCATGGGGTTACAGGAAAATAGGAATAAACCAAGGGGTGTACCCAAAAGCTGTGGTGCTTAATTTTACCACCCAGAAGGTTATTTGACCAGATTTAGGAACATCTTTAATGTCACAGTTGGAGTAGAGTGTACATTCAGTTTCTGCTCCATTTTTGTCCCTGCATTTATTTTAGACAGGAGCAATTTTGGGGGCAAAAGTTTTGTGGGTGGGTTGGTGTCCCCATCTTTCCACTGGGTGGCCCTGTCTGGCAACTGGAGGTGGTCTCTTCAGGTTCCATTCTTGGGCATTTTGGCTAAGGTCACCTCTACTGAGTCCTGGGAGCCTCCTCATCACAGGTCTCTGAAACTTTCTAAAGGTTTCCCTGCCCCCTGCCTCTGCCTTCTGCCTCCTGCCTCCTGCCTCCTGCCCCCTGCCCCCTGCCCCCTGCCCCCTGCCCCCTGCCCCCTGCCCCCTGCCCCCTGCCCCCTGCCCCCTGCCCCTCTGCCTCCACCACCTCTTGGCCCTCTGGGCTTCTCTCTTGTCTCACTCCATACCTGATTCTGCCCTACTTTTGCGCCCCCCCCCCTTTCCCTCTCCAACCCATATCCCTCCCTCTGCTTTCCATGATTATTTTGTTTCCCTTCTATGTGGGATCCTCACTTGGGCTTTTCTTCTTGTTTAACTTCTTAGGATCTGTCGGGGGTGGTATGGGTATTCTGTACTTTTTGGTTAATATCCACTTATCAATGAGTACATACCATGCACATTCTTTTGAGTCTGGGTTACTTCACTCAGGATGATATTTCTTAAATCCGTTGATTTGCCTGCAAAATTCATGGCGTCCTTGTTATTAATAGCTGAATAGTTTGCCATTGTATAAATGGCCACATTTTCTGTATCCATTCTTTAGTTGAGGGACATCTAGGATGTTTCCAGTTTCTGGCTATGAACATCGTGGAGCATGCAACTTAGAATCTACCCCAAAGGTGGGCACTAAACCCTGACACTATTACTGATGCTATGCTGTGCTTGTAGATAGGAGCCTAGCATAACTGTCCTCTAAGAGGCTCTACCAGCAACTGACTACATCAAATGCAGATACTCACAGTATTGGACTGAGGTCTGGGACCCTATAGAACAGTTAGGGGAAGGACTGAAGGAACTGAAGGGGATGGCAACCGCATAGAAGACCAACAGTGTCACCTAACCTGGACCCCTGGGAGCTCCCAGAGACTAAGGCGCCAACAAAAGAGCATACACTGGCTGGTCTGAGACCCCAGCACTTATGTAGCAGAGGGCTGTCTTGCCTGACCTCATAGAGAAAGGATGTGCCTAATCCTGGAAAGACTTGATGGGTGATGAGGGAATGGGGAATGAGGGGAAGAACTCTTCAAGGGGGACTGGGATGGGGGGCAACATTTGAGATGTAAGTAAATAAAATAATTAATTAATGTATATGTATTTTTTTAAAAAAGCTAACATGAAAGTTAACCACGTTACCATGGTTTTACTAACAAGATTATATTAACATTGTAGAATGACATGTGTGACTTTTATATTTCTCTATTTTCAGAAATAACCTGTAAAAACACAAAACAAAACAAAAATCAATTGTGCCCTGCAAATTTGGTAGAAACTTTTTATAAAGACTTTAGTCTAAATTTAAAAATGAAGGGCAAACTTTATATGCCCCAGTACAGGAGAATGCCAGGGCCAAGAAGTGGGAGTGGGTGGGTAGGGAAGCAGGGCGGGGGAGGGGGAGGGCATAGGGGACTTTCAGGATAGCATTTGAAATGTAAATGAAGAAAATATCGAATAAAACTAGAAAAAAAAAGAATGAAGGCGTAAAGAGTCTTTTGACAAGAACTAACATTTACCCCAATAGATGGTGGATGATAGAACCAGGTTTTTTACTGTTGGAGTCAAATAGCACAATGAGGCTCAAGAGATAATGCTGCAGTTAAGGCTGCCCTTGAAGATGGCCAGGCTTGGTACTCAGCACTCACATGGCAGCTCAAACTGTTCAACCTGTTCCAGGGATCCAAAGTCCTCTTCTGAGCTCTGTAAGCACTGGGGATACATGTAGGCAAAACATTTGTGCACATAGGAATGAACAAATCTATTTTAAATAAAAGTATTAAATGGAAATGAGGTTTTTTAAAATAGAAACAAGCACTGAGCAAACACTTGGCATTTCTTCAAAGAGGCACAGCAACCAAATATAAGAGCTCCCACAGGCCAAAGCTGTGTCAGTCTAAGAAACCGGTTACACAAAGTAGCAGCGGATAACACAAACCATATGTATAAGCCCATACTGACATAAATTAAGCAACAAATAAATTCATAGAATTAAAAATAGACATCCTCTGTAGAATTTTAAATAATTTATGTAAAGTCTCCTCTTTTGTGGTAATGAAGTACAGACCCTCCCTCTTTAAGTGTGTGTTAGCATACTGACTCCCTTCCTTACAAGGAATATGGTATGTAAAGGAGGAAGCCAAGTACACCAGATAGCGGTGAGAAACACTACCTCGGCCACTTACTCAGATAAACATCACCAAATGTGTGCCATGTGGGCAGTCTACATCCATCCCAGGGTCTGGTAGCAACACTTTATCTCTGGCACTTTCCTCATAAAATTCCATAGTCTGTTGAATCATGAGAAACACATCAGATAGAAATTGATAAAAATCATGCAGAAGACGAAATGTGCCAGTGCCCACCTATAATGCCAGCCATGGTTGGCTGGAATGGGATGAGGGTAAACATGAGAGCAGCTAGAGATTCAGAGCCGGTCTGACTGAACAAAACAGCAACAACAACAACAACCAAGCAAGAACGGAAAAGTGGGAAGGAGGAAAGTTTTACAGAAAAACCTGTGGCATTTACTGTGGTGATAGTTTTACACATACACACCCATTAAGTTACACACATGAAATATGTATTGTGTGTTCTTCTGGAAGAACCAAGACTTATGTGACCTTTAATCTAAAGACCAAACAACATTTTGTATTCTCTTTTCTCTAATGAGTTGTGTTGCTAATAATTGTCTTCTACAAAACAATTGATCAGTACTTCTCAAAACCATTATATTAATAAAACCATCTTAGAAATCATGAAAACCAAGATATAACCAAGGACACACAATATCTAAGTATGATATAGAGTACTGAATGAAATCCAGGTATATAAAGAAAGATTAAAAACTAAGAAATGTAAATCAGTATGGATTACAATAGCCAGTAACAGTACAGTGTTGATTCATTAGTTAGGAACAATGCACTACACTAAGGCGACCTGGCTAGGAGAATTTCCCAATAGGGGACAGCAGCGGTGAAATAAATGTGAGCTCTGTAGTCTCTTACCACCTTCTTATACACTTAAAATTAGTTAATTTAGGGAAATACTAGCTGAAATTCTACTCTCAAACATCTTAGAAATGAATCATCTTCAGTGCAGTAATTGAAACTGGTAAGCCAATGTAATAAAATATTAGAAATAAAATAATTCAAACAGTGAGATTTTGAAAGCTGCAGAGTTATCTCATATCCCTTCTGTAAACTGTCCTCCCATCCACCCATCTCATTTAACCTTTTCTGTTCCATTATTCCCTTTAACCACCATGTTCTATCTCCTTTCTCTTGAAAACAGATAGGCTGACCACACACAACAGCAGGTCTTACTCTCAAGAGTAGTTAGGCAATACAAACTGCACTTGCTTGTGGGAAAAATAGAAAATTGAAAGTTGTGCAAGTAGGCAATAGCAGAGAGAATAGATAGGAAACGGGGCATGAAATTCTCAAATAATTAATTAAAATATTATTCTAAAAATATTGGAGTTGGAAAGAGAGGAGCCCTAACCAGAGAAAGTCCCTGTAAAACTGTGTCCTTGGGGTCCATTCTGAAGCTAGCCTGACCATTCCTCTTCCAATCTAACTATTTTCTTCATGTAAAATGTATTAGGAAAATCATAGTCAATGAATCATTTATTATATGAAGGGAATGGTGTGTTCGCATGGCTTGTAGCTGCATATGGATGCAATGTTAGGATTTCTACCAGGAAACAATTTCCAGATGTGTTTAAAAATAAATAAATTTGGGAGGGAGAAAAAATCTGTAACACTGGGTGGTGCACAGGAAATCTTCCTCATTCCATTTCCACATAGCCGATGATCATAGCAGTAACTGACCCCTCTCCTCAGTGCTACCCCTAATGTTTTGTGGCAGGAGAGGGGAAAAGTCAATTAGTATTCTTATCATTTACATGATGATTTATGGCCTATTAAAATATTCATGAAGGATAATTATGCTTTGAAAATTGTTCTGAACCAAGCAACCAAATTATGAATGATGCTGGTTCATTTTTCTGCTCTTCAAGCATATGTTTAGGTTGCAAATGGTGTTTGCCTAGAGTAACACACCAGGCTTATATAGAACAAGGTGATTTCTCTAACAAAAAAATATATGGTAGCTAGAAACTTAAACAAATATTGATCGTATATGTTGTGATGGAGACCAGTGTCCTTTCAACAATTTTCCTGAGCCACAATATCTTACCTGATATTATCTGGAAATTTATCATATGTGTGTGTGTGTGTGTGTGTGTAAAATGTGTGTGTGTGTGTATATATATATATATATACACACACACATATATATATATGGATGTATATGTATTTATATGTATGAATATATATCATGTGTGTTTATGTATATATGTATGTATTTGTGTATAGGATAATCCCATACATGATAAATATAAGTAACTGTAACTTTATGCTTTTTTTGTTTATTGGTTGGTTTTTTTGGTTGGTTTTTGTTTGTCTGTTTTTGTTTTGTTTTGTTTTGTTTTGTTTTGTTTTGTTTTGTTTGAGACAGGGTTTCTCTGTGTATCCCTGGCTGTTCTGGAACTCACTCTGTAGACCAGGCTGGCCTCGAACTCAGAAATCTGCCTGCCTCTGTCTCCCAAGTGCTAGGATTAAAGGCGTGTACCACCACACCCGGTAAATTTTATGCTTTTTAACATGTGCCCTGAGTATCCCTGCCTCAAATCCTCATGCTTGAATAACAGGCTGAGCCATTTCTCCAGCCCCTGACAATGAGTTTTAAAATAAGAGGAAAATTGTATTTGTCTATGGATGTCATAAAGGCTTCAGAACTACAACTTTGTCAGTATTTTTATTTAAGGAAAGGCTGTCTTGGGATTCAACCTGCACATTTAAACTGTGTCTGGAAATAAATTCAATGGGAAGAGAAGAGAGAGTACCACAGGATCCAGGAACAGAGCGGCTAAAGCACCTCAACACGGAACAGGCTGCTGTGGTTGAGCAGGGAAGCAGCTCAGGATCAAGGGGGAGGTTAGCATGGAGAGCTCAGTGCACAGAGCCCAGGGCAGGGCAGACTGGCCATGCTAGTACAAGAGAAGAAGAAAAGTAAAACAATTATGCCGTACTGAGCCCCTTAGAAAGGCCAACTGACTTGCAAAGAATGTATTTGTTTCTTATTTTTTCAAGCAGTCAGAACAATGAAGCTGGCCGGGCGTGGTGGCACACTCCTTTAATCCCAGGAAAGGGGCCAGTTACTGTTATGATCCTATGCTATGTGGAAATGAATTATTGAAACAGTAAAAATGATGTCAGTCTATAGTACTGGTTTCTGCATTTAGGGTAAGTTTCTAGAACTCATCCCAATACCTCCTTTTAGCTGTACCTACATTATATAGACCTTATCAAGATACTCTTTTAAATTATTTCAATCAGAAAGAGTTTAAAAACTTACTCAACCACTAAAGACTAATTATAAAAGAAAGACCTAGTAAGAGTTTGCATAATCTGCTGGGTACTAAAACAAACAAACACCAAAAATTCTGTTTGGGAACAATTCACTATGATAGCAGTTTGCAGGTAACACGTTGTTGTTGTTGTTGTTGTTGTTGTTGTTGTTGTTGTTATTGTTGTAGTTGTTGTTGTTGTTGTTGTTGTTGTTGTTGTTGTTGTTGTTGTTTAAGATGATGATAAGTGAGTATGGAATTCTCAAATCCCCTTAAGAAATATAACTGAGAATTTACATTGAGCATTATATCAAGTATTTAATGATTTGGAATTTGATTTGTTTGAAAATCTTTGAGTTCAAATCTTTGAGTGTAGACACCTTCATTATTGATAATCAAAAATTATGCACAAAATAGTGTCTATAATTAGGAAGCAGTGAATATATTATTGAAAAATAATTACCAATAGTTCTGACTAGCAATAGTCATTAGAGGGCACACAGACACAGATCCATCACATCTTGGTCAATTGGTACTTCCTGGTCTTTACTACAGCTTCTAAGTGATTTATAATTTTAAGTTAAGCATTCTCTTCTCAAAAAAAGAAAGTTAATAAGAAGTAATACAAATATTAATTAGCTCAATTTATTCACTACAAATGACATGCATTTCATAAAATAAAAATATATGTGGTTTTTATTTGCCAAACTACAAAATCAAATTTCAGTTTTAAAATTGAAATTTTTATTAACTAAAAAGATATATAACTATAGACCTTAACTCTAGAAGCTGCTTTTTGTCCTGGAGAAATTATGGTCTTGCAATATAAGAAAAGCAAACATAATAGTCCAGCAATGTTTCATAAACTAGAAATGAATGAATCGGCACTGGATAGACTACAAATTAATAATATGTCACATGTTTGAATTAATGAAACCTGTACTTGGACTAGATTGAGAGACGTGAGAACAGGGTACTTCAAAGGCATGTGCAAGAACACACACTGGAGAATATTGAGCACACATGCACACTAGCAAATGCTGCAACTAAAAGCAGAAACTCCCACGCCATCAACTCTGTGTGTGTATGTAAAACCTGAAAGCAAAGAAGAACCTGAAGAAAACATGTGAATGCCTCACAACAAGAATGAAGCAGAGATTTAGAGGGCAATGCCTCCAAAGCTCTGGGAAAAAAGCAAAAGTAAATGAATGGTAGAAGAGCAAACTGAAAAGCCACACAACAAAGGAAATAGACAATGCAGTGAAGACACAAAAACAATGCCCATAAACTCGTCATCCGACTAGGGAGTCACAGCTAGAAAATTCAGAGAACTCTGAAGGTCAGCAGTAAGAATGTCATTTTAAAATAGACATTTTTAAAAAAGGACACACCAACAGCCAAGGCGAGTATTAAAAATGCTTAATATCAGTAGTTATCAGGAAAATGCAAGTCAAGTCACAGTGAAATATCATCCAACACAATTACAACAACTGTTACCAAAAAGACAAAAAACAAAATTAAAAAACGATTGAAACTCAGAAGAAAAGTGAATTACTAGACAATTGCTGGTGAGTATATTTTAGTGCATCTAGCATAAAAAATAGTATGGAGGTTCCTCAATAAAACTAAAAATGGAGGTACTTTATGATCCACAAATATATGTTCAAAAATACTCAAAAATAATAATAAAAATAGTAGAGGTGCCTTTACTCACATATCCATTCTTAAACTATCACAATAGCAAGAGCTGATATTAACCAATATATCCATCAATAGATAAATGAATAAGGAAAGATGACATATAAATATAATGAAATGTTATACCACTATAAAAACAAGGGAATACAGTTCTTTGGATAGCAACATAGATTGAAGCAGAAGATATCACACACAGACAAATGCTGCCTGTTCTCACTTATTTTCAGAAACTTAAAAAAATCCAATTCTGTAAGAAGGAAGTTAACAGTGGTTAGTGAAGATCAGGAGGGAGAAAGAGAAAAAAAATAGAGGTTATCATCAGATACCAACACATTTAAACAAGAACTAACTACAGTGTTCTATAGCATCATGGAGTAACTACAGCTATAATTTATGATGTCAACAAAGCAATCCAGTCAAAGATTTCAATATATAGAATTGATCAGTGTTTGGGGTGGAAATGCTAATTATCTTGATCTGATCTTTAAACATGATATATTCATGTCAAACTATCATGATCTACTCTAAAATTATGTATAAATGTTGATCTTTTAAAAAGGAACATTTTAAAATGCAAAATCTGAGATTTGAAGATAAAATAGAAGCCTTTTGTTTACCCATCTTGATATCAAAAAGCAATAATCAATGCTTTAAAAAATTGAAAAGCCTACAAATGAATCTCCAGTTGTAAGGTTCACCTGCTGACTGCAACATGTCACTCATGGTTCACCATCACTGAGTCCTTTGTAGCATCAGTCTGGGTGAGAGCCTCAACTTCAGCCTGCCCTCCTCATCAGGAAGGGCTTGGCCTCACTCTCAGATTGCCCCATAGAACTTCACCCACCCACCTCTTCTCATCTGGGTCCTTTTGGTTCCTCACAAAGAAATTGTAGCATAGTGCTTGGAATGAATTTGAATATGGGTTGATTTGAATATAACAACTCTGATCTCTATCACTACAAAAGCAATTTTAGTCAAAGTAATGAAACAAAATGTCCCTATACAAAATTACTACCACAAAGAGACTACTACAGCCTTTTTCTAGACCAGGCTAATGGATTGCATTTTTAACCAACACCCTATGCAATAGGCCTGCACACATACAGAAATTGAGCATTGACTGCAGAGTATACCTGACCACATTCCTAAGTTCTTTCCATGACTTCTGTTGCACTTGTCAATTTTTAGGTGTTCAACATTCTTCCAAGTGGTTCTGCTAGTTTTAAAATCATAATTACTTAATAAGAATTAATCTCTTGTACATCATTCTCACTCTTCTGGACAACCTCTCATGAGGCTTTCCCTGTGATTCAAAAATGATGAATAAATACCTTAGTTTCTATGAACACAATAAAGCAAAAAGTTATATTTTGGCCCCTATAACCTCTGTACCACTGGGTAAAAAGATCACATATGCATTATCATCAGGCTTAAGAGATTAAGGATGGTTATATTGAGTAGCAGTGATTCTCCAAAGCTGCCAGGGCACTTTCTAAAGGCATCCATTATTTCCAAATTAACTTTCATGATCACTGTTAATAATTGGCCTACCTTAACCCTATATTGGTTTTTGGTTTTTTATATATGCACTATCTCTTTTAATCTATTTAATTGTAAAAGATAGCTATTATCCCCATGCCACCAATTAGAAAACAAAAGCCCTTTCTGATTCACACAGTCCTCCCACTTTTTCCCCCACCATGTTCCAGTTCTTCCTGCATGTTGATCCTTCCTCGTTACAATGTGATCCTACTTCTCAATACATTTTGAGTTTTCTCTTGTATTCTAGAATTACTGAATATAATCAATCAAGGCTACTTTAAAAAAAATGACCTGAAGTCACTTATTTCTGTCTTTAATTTTAGATGCCTCTGTATATCTGGAAGGGAACTGCAAAGGGTTTAGGAAGATGAAATTACACTCAGTGGCATGACGCTCTACATTCAGGCTTGAATACTCTGATTTATATACCTCGCCATAGATAGTAGGTTAATTCAGTGTCTGTTTTCTGGGCTGGAAAACAACACATAGTGTCTTAATAGTTATGCAAAATAATACCATCTGGCATATAACAGGCAGTGGTAAGAGTCTGTAATCATCATCACGCCTGCCAGGTGGAAAGAAATCTTCCTATGGGACAATTTAGCCATTTCTCAGACCCATCCAAGTGTGGGAGACGTTCTACATTCTCAGTGTTGCACGTAAGGCCCATCATGGCCCTCCCTACACCCAGGATACACATGGCAATGCATTTTCATTCACC
Source organism: Mus musculus (assembly GCF_000001635.26). NCBI lineage: Eukaryota > Metazoa > Chordata > Mammalia > Rodentia > Muridae > Mus > Mus musculus. The sequence goes on along the minus strand of NC_000075.6, from coordinate 80,558,330 downwards.
TCTTATATCCTACCTGGGTCCCCAGCTTCCTGAAAGCTTTTGCTGTGCCCTGGCTCTTCCAAGCATGGCCCACACAGCCTCTAGCATAGATAGACTGTCCTCTAGAGTGATGCTCACCTGTTCTTGACCACCTCCCAACTAAGACACAAACTAAAATGTTGAATGATTTAGAAGCATTCTCTATTATACATAATTTCCCCCTTAAGATTTCAACTAGCACCAATTTTGTCATACTTCAGTTACTGAGCAGACTTTAGGATATAAGTACATTTAAAGTGTGAATATACATTTACTCCTTAAAAAAAAAAAAAACTTTAGACATTAGGTAGGAAACAAGATAAAATGTCAGCATGAATAATAGTTTTCGCTGCTGTTTCCCAAGTATGAGAAAAAAAAAAAAAAAAACAAAACTAATGATGTTTCATCAGACTTGAAAGTAAGTATGGGATACCATACTTTACTAAGTACAGTTTTAATTTTTATTCAGTAAAGTTATGTTTTACTTACCTATTCTTTGGTTAACAACTGTGGGTAGACATATTATGCTCTGTGAAAGCAGTTGCTGGTTAGAGTGAGCAGGAAACTGGACAGTGCAAGCCTCCCCACACAATGTGTGGTGGCCACTGTCAATAAGAAGGCATGCCTCGGGACAGTCTTTTGAGCTAATTCTAGGCCCCCCTTCAAAAGAATGCATTCCAGATTGCTTCTTTTCCCTTCCAAACATGGCACTTAGCATGGAGACTGGGAAAAAAATTAGAAGCTATAGAAGTGCTGAGTCTCCTCAAATGGAGGGTTTTTGGGTTTTGGTTTTTGGGGTGGTTTTTTGGTTTTGGTTTTTTGGTTTTTTTTTTAGGTTTTGTTTGTTTTGTTTTGTTTTTTTCTTGACATAATATTTTTACTGATGCTTCGGGAATTTCACATTATGTACCCCAATCCCACTCCACTCCTTCCATGTCCACCCCCACCCTGTAACTTCCCCTGCAAAAGAAAATTAAAGGAAGAAAGTGTTGTGCCAGAGAAAAGTTAGTGATCCCCCAAACACACAGAGTCAATCTGATGCAACTCACAGCAGGGTCTTTATTCTATCCAAGCTAGCTCAGGTCCCCCCAATGTACTACCACCATGAAGAACAGTTTTGGTGGTGGGGGAGCCCTGAATATCTTATCATGGCAAAGCTTTATAGTAAGCAGCAAGCAGGGAATATGTGTGCAGACATCTAATTGGAAAGCTGCTGTGGCTTTTAACATAATTGGCTGGTTCTGGGAGTCAGATCATAAACTTAACTTCTGTTCTCCTCTGCATTGGTGGTCATTAGGCAAGGGGTGGACTTGTAACTGAGGTGCAGGTTTGTTGGGGGTATAACCTGGAGACACTGGTCTTGTTGGGGATTAGCCTAGAGACTGGAGCTAGGTTCAGGTTTTGTTGAGGGGCTAAAGCTAGATACCTGCCTGTTAGTCCACCTGAGTTCAAACTTAGGTCAGGTTCTCTAAAATGGAGTCTGAATTTAAAAGCTTTGGCATCTCAGAAGAAAGAGGAGAGAGAGAGAGAGAGGGAGGGAGGGAGGGAGGGAGGGAGGGAGGGGAGGGGAGGGAGGGTGGAGGGAGGGGAGTGGAGGGAGAGAGACAGACAGAGAGATTTTGCCAACCCCTCGGGGTAACAGCCTGCTCACCTATCAACCACAGCCTTCTCCCCCAAAACTTCTAGCCAAAACTCCTCACCTTGGTGAAAACTGAGCTGTTGCTCACCAGAGCCCAGGTAATATAGGGCTGCAGGAATGTGAATGCTTAGGAAACCTGGATCAAAAGACAGTTTTCTACGCAGAGAAGAGTTACATGTATAATTTCTACAGCAGAGATGGACCGAAGCAGAGGTCTTAAAGTAGCTAAGAGACAAGGGCATAAGAAGAAGTGTTTCTGTGCGCAATGAAGGCAGCCTCAGACAGTATCTTCAGTAAAAGGGTGGAAGAGACAGGAACCCAGGCTTGGAAGCTAACATGGAAAACACAAGGGGGCGTGGGGGGCGGGGGGGGGAGGGGCAGGAGGCTGAAGTACAGAAGGAGTATATGGCAATGAAGACAAGACAGAGGGACAAAGGATATTAAGAACCTGCTGAGGAGAGGAAGCTAATTTGTTCAGAGACTATCTTCCCTGTTTCCTTTCCTAAATATCTGAAGACCAAACTGACTAGTGTCACTTTCTTTTTCCCCTCCAGAAAAATATTCTAGAAGCTGGTATGTGTATAGATAGGTAGATACAGACTGTAAGATGTTGTCTTAGGATCTAAGGGAGAAATGTTGAAAGTGTTTTTGCTCTTTTTCTAATGCTCTAATGTAACTACTGTGATGTCTCTAATATAACTGTTTTTCTCTCTCTCCTCCTTGGTGTGCTGAGCTAATGGCAGGCACTGTATCAACTCAGTGAGAACACTGGTGAAAAGTGAAGTGGCCTCTTGCAAACTGCTGGATGTTGAGTATCTGTTCATTTTTCAATCCCAATTGTGTCTCTCTAACAGCTGCTGCTGTACTCGGGTGATTATAAACTACACAATGCCATTGGTCATGCTGGCTTCTTCCTGTTTGGGGAATCATAAACTGGAGACCTTCCCAGTTTGCATTTGTTCCTAATGAGGTCTGTGGGCTGGTGCAAACACCCAACACTCACATTAGCCTAAGGTCTGTCACTCAGCCAAGGGACCTCTCCACACTCTCTCCACAGTCAGCATTTTAAGTTGGTATCACAGTCATATCAGCCATTATTGATGTTTATGTGCAAGCAAGCAGCTTTTTTTATCTTGAGTCCCTATTTAAAAGGTGGCCCCAAGGCACAGTGGTATATCTAAAAACTGTTTAGCAGAATCAAAAAATCTTAGGATGGTTTATTGTCTGCTTAATATTACAGCTAGAGGTGACGGTTTAGCCTTCATACTGTTCCTCCACAGAACCTTGAGATGCATTTCAATGAAACTCTTTAGTGCTGCTGGAAAAAGAAATCTCTGACAACCTTCAAACACTCTCCCTTCTGAAGATATAAGCTAAGAATAGATGGTACAGTGTTATAATCTTGAATTTTTTCTACTCAAGAGGAAGATTTGTGATATCCATCATCAAGATAAATATAAATATCTGATTGATAAGTTTAAATGACATGAGCCCTCCATTCACCCACTTTCATTAATAATAAAAAAAGATCACTAAAGTTTTGTGTAGTGAAAATACAAATGTTTCTGTTAAACTAGTCTTTGAACTTGAGTGGAGAGAAAAAAGTAAATTTGTTGATTTTTAGAATTTCCTCATAAAATATTATAGGATCACTTTCTAAGAAGAGTAGAACAGACTCTGAGTGAACTCTTTCTCATGGTCACTGGTTCCCACAAAGCCTGTTGACTTATCCCAACAATTCTTACCTCCATTTGTGTGGAGAGTTCTTGGTGCTGCTTCAAGGATATCAGCAAGAATATTTACATTGAGCTAGGACTAGGAAGTTGGCTCAGGTAAGAATTTGCCACTGGGCTAGGCTCAAGATAAATACAGCTGAGAAATGTGTTCCTTGTATCTTGATCATCTTGATAAGTCCCTGAATACAGTGACCACAGGACCTTTGTTTATGCCTTGTTTGTTCCTTGACTACTTTCTTTATGCCTTAGAGCTGACTATATTCTTTACATGTGCCTAGAATGATATAAAAGCAGACAGGGAAAAAATAAACTTGTTTCAGCACTTGCTGGAGTGATACTATAATGTTGTCAAATTGTCTTTTCTTTCTTTGATCCTCATTCCCTCCCTCGAGACCCTGCTGACTGACTGAGCTGGCTTGGTCACATTTGCTTCTTCATATATTGAAATGCAGCCTCATAGCAGATAGCTCATATTCAGAAAGCTTTGATCAATAACCATTCTGCTTAAATTTCCATGAGAAACATCATTTTTTTTATTATTCCAACTCTATTTTCTATGACTATTACAATAATAATGACAGTGGATAAGATATATATTTGGTTATCTTATTTGAGAGAATTCTCTTTTACCTGAAGTTTTGAACCACCTTGTATTCTTTAGCTAATATTTTTAATCAACACAATGCTAGTTTAACATGTAACTGACCTCACTTTTCTTAAAATAGAAGCTCTCTGAAATATAGCCTTAGAAGTATAATTATATTGATCATACACCTTCATTGTAAAGTGAAGCTCAGCCTAGTAAGTTGAGCATATGCTTAAGTTTTCTTATTCATGACTGCTGAATTATAGCAAAATACTGTAACTTACACTGAAAAACCTTTTCCATTCCATTGATTAACAAATCTTTCCATGAAAAAGAAAATTCCCAAGCAACTTCAGACAAATGTATAATTTTTTTATCCATTTCTATCTCTCTCTACATGCAGAAATCCTATAAAAATACAAAACTGGAGAGCATAATCCATACACAAAGACCCTGTAACGGGTGGGGGGTGGGGGGAAGCCCTGACAAAGCAATGACAGTCAAAGAACCTCCAAAATGCCATTGGGTTCATTTTGTGTTGGAGGTCTCCTGCTGGGCATTACGAGTGGCTTAGACACAAAGTAAGACTCAACTGGAGAAAATTAATCGTTCATTTGTTCATCCTAATGGAAATCTTCCTTTATGAGTTTGTTGAGAATATTTTCTGTGCCTTTGACCTGGGTTTCCTCTCTGTCCTCTAGTCCTATTATTTGTAGATTTGGTCTTTCCATAGCATCCCAGATTTCCTGGATGTTTTTAGAATTCAGATTTTCTTTGAGGTATTCATTTCTTACCCTATCTTTAGTGCCTGAGATTCTCTCTTCCATCTCTTGTATTCTGTTAGTGAGGCCTCTGAGGTTTCTTTTTGAGTTCCTAAATATTTCAATACTTGTTTTCCCTCACTTTAGGTTTGCTTTAGTGATTCCATTTTAACCTCATGGCTTGAATTGTTTCCTTCTTTTCATTCCACAGTTTGTGTTTTCATAGATTTCATTAATGGATTTATTCACATCCTCTTAAGACCCTTGAGCATAGTCAATGATAGCTACCTTAAAGTCCTGGCCCTGTGCTTTCATCTATATTACATTTCTTAAAGCCTGCTATGCTATGCTCAGCTCTACTCGAGTCATATTGTCCTGGCTTTGATTGATTGTGTTTTTTATCCTGGTTTCTAAGTAGCTGCATTTAGGATGGTTATAATTATAGGTGTTAATATCTAGTTTTTCATTGTCTGGTGGGTTTTCCATCCCTTGGTTTCTGTTTTTCCCTCTGGATCTCAGGAAGTGGTACCTGTTGGTTCCCTGGTAGAGAGAGTGCTTCTGAGTCCCAGCCAGGTAGGGTCATTGGGAGCCTTGGTAGAATACGTCTCTAGATATTTTGAGCCTACAGAAATGACTTGAGGTTGGCATAGGTATGGGAAAATGGAGAGGACTCCCAGGAGGAATGAAGGCTTAATCTCCCAGATGGACCTGTATGGTCCACAGAGATTGAGAGGTCACAGTAGCAGACCTACTGTTAATCTTGAAATAAGCCTAGGTAGTTAAAAATGGGACGAGGATGGAAAGGAGAGTGAAGATCACCTACCTGATTCTCTGGTTAGTATGGCTAATGGATTTCCAGGGAGAGAGTGCCTCAGGGTGTTGGCAGCTGATACAAAGGGATCAAGGATAAAAGAATGTAGGTCTTCACCCAAACTATGCTTTTGACAAAACAAATAAGTCTAGACTAGAAAATAAAAATAAATAATTAAATAAATTTTTAAAAAACACATTGTGCATCATAAGGATAGGGAGGGGTGATGGGATAGGGTGGTTTTGGAGGGGAAACAAGGAAAGGGGATAACATTTGAAGTGTAAATAAAGAAAATATCTAATTAAAAAAAATCACACAAAAAAAGAAAGATTGTCATGGACTCACATATATCACACTATAATAGATCACAATATAAAATGTGTGCCCTTGGTTGATGCACATTGTAAAATGTTTTAAATATGTATTTCTACTAAAAAATGAGTAAAGGCCATTAGTAATTAAGAGCAGACACTTCATAACTAGCTGCCTTTCACATACCACACATGGAGATACGGTATAATAAGCTGGGAATAATTTCACATGAAATACTGAATGTTTTGTCCCATGTTGATGTAAGGGTGTCTTTCATAGATAAATTTTGACTCCTGAAAATGTGTTTGTTGATCTTTAGATCATTAGTAATTAGAGACATGCAAATGCAGCCTGCTTTAAGAGTCTATCAACCCAGTCAGAAGGCCTACTAAGGAAACAGATGACAATAAATATGGACAGAGATGTAGGGAAAGAGGAATCCTTATTTACTACCAAAGGAGAATTAAACCTGTACAGCTACTGTGGAAATTAGTGTATCGTTTCTTTAAGAGGAAAACCATAGAATTACCATATTGTCCAACTATAAAACTCAAGTACATACCCAAAGATATCAAAGTCAACATAGCACAGACGTATGTGTGTGTGTGTGTGTGTGTGTGTGTGTGTGTGTGTGTGTGTGTGGTGTAGCTCCATTGTTCTAAACAGCCAGGAAATAGAACCTCAAAGCTCACTGGCAGACAGATGGATAAAGACAACATGGTACATTCTCAATGGAATGTTATTCGGCCTTAAAGGAAAATGATATCACAGCAGCTATAGGAAAATCAATATGTCTAGAGATGACTGTGTTAAACAAAATAATCAAGACTCAAACAAATGCTACAAATATTGCATTTTCTCTCATTGGTTGGCACTGGATTTAAATTTATACATAAGTTAAAAGGAGATGAGAGAATAGGAAGAAATCTTATGAGAGGTGGAGGGAAAAGCAAGAGAAAGGAATGGAAACAGAAATGGAGACTGTGGGAGACAGTATTAAGGGAAGGAGAAAGGAGCAAATATGAAAAGGCCCCAGTTAAACCCATCACATTATTGACTGACTTAAATTTGAATGTTGACATGCTAACCACAGTACCTCAGAATGTGGCTGCATGTGGAAATAAAGTTTTGAAAAAACATACTGAAGGTTACATTGTTCTCAGGATGCATTTTTAACCTATCATGACTAGAGTTCTATGGAAAAAAGAAAATTCTGGAAGCCTCTCTGGCAGGTTATGGCAGTTCTGGCCAACTAACATAATATCATTTGATTAAGGAAATGGAAACTGAGCTCAGAACAGCTAAGTGGGAACAACATGACACATTAAAGTATTTAAAATTCCTTGGTAGTGTAAGAAGAAAAGAATCAGATACAGCATGAACTACTGACTGAGAGTGTTTCTGGGATCCTGTTTTGGGTCAGTTTGATTGGTTTCTTTTGGAACGAGGACATGGAAGCTGGGTTAATCACATAAGCATAGGTATTCAGTTAGCATAGACAAAAGTGTTCAGTCATACTTTTCTATTGTCCCCTAAATGTCCCAGTATAAAACGTTCCGCCCAGTATAACTGCACACAATGAGGTAAAATGGAGACCTTTCCTAGCTTCTGGTCAGAGCTCAGACCAGCCATGATAGGCACCAGCTGGGTCCTGGGATGGGTTACCGAGAACTTCTTGGCAGATGAGTTCAGTATAGGAATATCTCAAAAAAAAAAAAAAAAAAGCATACCCTATGACATACTCAGCTCATAGCTCAGACACTGAAGCAACAGTCCAAAAACCAGGAAAATAGGCATGTGTCCATCTCCTCCCCTTATTTCAGACATCACATCAACTCATCCACAGGCACAAAAGCAACATTTTGAAGTTTTTTCTAGAAACTTTATGCAGTTCCCAAAGCACCTCTTATCATCAGGCTGCCATTCTGAACATAATTTAAATGAATGGGTTATCACTGTGCAAAAGTGATTTGAATGCTAACCCATATGGCCACTAAGACACCTCACATTTTCATATAAATTAGAAAAGCTGCCTCTGTTGCCCTCTGTCTAGGCGAGATTCTATTTTTTAAAGTCAGGTTCTTTCTTCTTCACCTATTCTAAATCAAACTGTTTTCTTATCTTATATTGCAATGGTTTTTATTCATCTTCATAAAACTAAACTGAGCCACAAACAAAATTTTGCAATGGTTTCTTCTGTAACTCTTGACCTGCAAACACACATTTTCCAAACATCATGAGTTTCAAAGTCCTATTTTCAAGTTAGTTATCTTGTGTTGGCTTCCTACAGGAGAGATCTGAAAAATGCAACCAGAAAATAGTCAGAACTGCAGGAGACATAGAGGGAGGATGGGAAGAAACTGTGTTTTCCAAAGACTTTTTTCTGATATTTTATGAAGAGAAGTTTTGTGTGATATTGATCATGGTTTCTATCTCACTGACCAAAAAAAAAAAATTCTATTTGATTTTCTGTCAGCCATTATCCAATAAACTTCATACTTCTATACTGCCTCACAAAAAATAAACTTTTCTTCATCTGTATTATATCCTTTCTACAGAACCCTTTCCTATCAACATCTGCACACCATGAAAACAACCATGATCTCCAAAATAAAAAAATCAATTTCATTGTTTTAAATTAGCACTTACTTTTTTCATTGTTAGTTTAAATACTACCTAAAAATATACCTATTACTGGCTACAATATGATTATTTTGTTTCACACACACACACACACACACACACACACACACACACACACACACACACATATATATATATATATATATATATATATATGGTGGTGGCTCACAGTACAAGTGAGTAAGCGTCAGTGTCTTCACCAGGCACTCTCCAAATTAATATATAGTAATATTAAAATCATGGAACACCTACATATCTCCTCAAACAACTATCACCTCAGTATAGTCAAACCTTCAAAATCCCTCACTGTGTCATAGGGACAAGCTCACATCCTTTCTCAAGGTGAACACTATCCTCTTGAATATAGATAGTACTTTGATTTTTTTTTTTTTTTTTTTTTTTTTTTACTATTTGTCAGTTGATGGACACTTACGTTCTTTTCATTCTTGGCCATTGTCACTTGTACTGCATTGAACTTGACCTGGAGATGACTCTTCAGTATACTGGCTTCTTTTCCTTCAGTCACATATAATAGAAGAATTACAGGGCCATTGGCACCTCAACTTTAGTTTCCTGAGCTATAATGTCTGGCATTATAGCTATATTAATTTACATTCCCACCAATATACAGTAGAGTGTTGTTCCTCCACATGCTCACCAATGCGTACTACCTCAGCCTTTCATATAGCAGCTGTCTTTACTAGGGAAAGCATAGCTCATTGTGGGTGACTTTGATCTGAGTTTCCTTGATGATGAGTGGTCCTGAGAACTAGCTGGCCACATGGATATCTTCCTTAGAATTTTTCTATTTGGGTCTGGTGCCCACTTTTAATGAGATTGTTTCCTAATTTGTTGTTCAGTTGTTGGAATTCTCCATATAGTTTCAATGCCAGTCCCTTGTTGGATGTTTGCTTGGAAAGTGTGTTCTTCTAACCTGTGGGTCATCTCCTCCCTCTATTATAATTTCCTTTATAATAAGGTAGCTAATCCCATGAAGTCCCATTTGTTAGTGTTTCAATTATGTTTCCTATCTAATGTCCTGGAGTCTTTAGGTTTCCTTATTGTAAATTTTATAATTTCAAATTTTACATGTAGGTCTTCAATCAATTTTGAGTCAATTGTTATAAACAGCAAAAGGTAAGGAGCTGGTTCCAATCATCAGTATCTGGAGATCCAAACCTCTCAGTAACATCTATTGGAAGACTCATTTTCCAATGGATACTCATAACAACTTTGTCAAATATCAACTGGCTGCTGATGTAGTTTACATCTGGAGTCTCTATTCTGTCCCATTGGTTTATGCATCCACCATTTTTATTTTTGTAGTCTAAATAATACCTGGTACCACATAATAGATATTCATAAAATAAATTTTGTATTTAAATGAATGAATATAGCCAGGCATGATGGAGCATACCTTTAAGTACTTGTGAGGCAGAGACAGGCAGATCTTTGTGAATTGGAGGACTGCCTGGTCTACAAAGTAAGTTCCAGAAGAGCCAGGGCAGTTTACACAGAGAAACTCTGTCTCAAAAACAAAACAAAACAAGCAAACAAAAACCTTTCAGTGAATGAATACATTCAAATTAAGCCTTTGAACTCGAGATCATTTGACTTTACCTTCCTATATACTCCTGTATACGGTGAAGAAAAATTGCCAGGTCTTGTTCTAAAATCCATTAAACAGTGTCACACTCTGTTGCCTATAATTAACACTCAAAGTAGGAATAAAACACAAAGCATCATGTATTTGTTAACCTTCAAAAAATCAGCTCTTAATAAAGCCAGCAAGTTTGCATCCTGTTGTGTTTTGATGCACTTTGGACATGGTGCCGGACATGCATTTGCACCAATGCTCTGTCTCCAAAAGCAATGACAAACTCCTGTCAGATATCAAAATGCTCTGTTGTTGTTTCTTTGGTTTCCCTTATAGCATTCCTGAGATAAATGATCTGCATGATTATTCATGGCTCGGACAAGATTCTTATTCAGTGAGATCTGCAGATGAAGCAGTGAAGCCAGCCTTTTACCAGCCTTTCATGTTCAGTCCATTTCTCTCCATCAAAAGTTTGTTTTACACTGTTGTATGCAAATCTGTAACCTCCATTAAACAGCTCCTGTTTCAAAACCTTATGAAAAATTTCAAAGCATGTATAGTGGGTATATTGCTTTTGAATGCAGAAAAGTGGCAAAGCAAGCAATTGTTATCTCTATTACCATGACATCTCTGGAAAAAACTTCAACAGACTCTGAAAAACAAAGATAATCAAATTTCAACATACTGCTGAAAAATGGAAACTAAGAAATGGAAAGTTTGTGACATATATTACTTTTATTACTCTGCTTTTACTTTTTTGGTTTTGATGGAACTAAGCCCAGAAGTTTTTGCTTAGTCCTCATAAAGTATTTGAGGAAGTTAAGTAGTAGTCAGCATGAGCTCCCAGTGGATAGTCACAGTTGACCTTTTGCCACATGTTGTTGACAGGAACCTTAGAAGTAACTAACACTTTTTATACTCTATGAATTAAAATAAAGTCTTACCAAACTAAGCAATTTGTAAATTTCTTGTCACTCTGCATGTTTGTTTTTAAATATTTCAACTTTGATCTTTGGATCAAAGTTCAGCCCCTTTATCATGACACAAATCACACTTGGCAATCTGTTTCCCTCTGCAACCCAAGGGAGGTCTTGCTGTAGTTCTTTCCCCCTTCCTCTATATAATGGCTTCCTCTTTCCATATGCCATCCACAGTGATTTTACCTGAATCTATCTTAATAAGACAAGCTAATTCCTGTACATTTGTAGACTTATTCACTGTTTCAGACTCAGTTCAAATATCCATCCTAAAAGAACACATTGATGATGAATCCTCCCAGTGTTCCTGCAGCCAGACTCCATCCTTTTGTATTTATTTCCATGCTTTTTATCACTTGTCTTGAAGCTTGACCCTCAGTTTAGATGCTAACTAAGCACCAACAATTACTGGACCACCTTGCTGTATGTAGTATCTTATATGTCTCTAAGATGTGGTACATCCCCCAAATATGTTGGTTAAGTAACAAGAATAACAAAAGATGAATAAATGAGAGACTGTGTGCAAAGAATAAAACTGTAATAACTTAAAGCTCAGGACTCTTGAGTCTGAGCTCTTTAATTAACAACCACTCTAGCACACCATTATTATTTTCTAGGTTTGCATCTAAAGAGCCTGAGTTGAGAGTACCAGAAGGCTTGATTGACATCCTGAAAGATATAGAAATGAACGCTACCGTGCCTGCTGAAGATCAATTGTTGTGAGGCTATTAGACCTATTATTTTTTTCATTTGCCTTCCTGGACCAGTAGTTGCTCATCACACACACACACACACACACACACACACACACACACACACACACACAACAAACAAACAAACAAACAAACACACACAGAAGCAAGTCTTTGTCTTTCTGAGACTATCCACCTGGTGAAGGTAACTTAACATTTCCTTCACTATAGCTATACCATGAGATGGGCAAAGACAAAAAGGAAAACTATAGTTTTCAGAGAATACAAAATTGGCTGTCCTGATTTCCAAAGACTTTATGCTATAGAATTTTACTGGACCAGTAAAAGTTCTGACATCATCTGGGAAATAAAATTTCATTATTATATACATGTTATATACATGTTAATCACTTCTTAAAATGTTGTATTGAGTCACGGAAATTTACTTTATGTTTCCTACTCCAAGATATAGGCATAGGAAAGAAATTTATGAAAGGGACTATAATATTCCAATAAATAAAACTAATAATTAAAAACTGGGTTTGTGGGCTGGAGAGTTGGCTCAGCTCTTAAGAGCATTTCCAGATCTTCTAGAGGACCTTGGTTCAATTCCCAGTCCCCACAAGGTGCTTTACAACTGTCTGTAACTCCAGTTCCAGAGAATCAGGCACAGGCACACATGTGATGCACAGACAAACATGGAGGCAAAACCCCTCTATACATAAAAATAAAAGAAGAGTTTTAATTGGACTGCAGAAAATAAAAATTTCTGTACAAATTATCAGAGTGAAAACAGTGTACAAAATGGGAGAAAATCTTTGGCAGCTTTGATTAGACAGTGAAAAAACAGACAAATAACTCAAATTATAAACACAAAAAAGCCCCATAAATAATCCAATAAACGAATGAGCAAAAAGAATATAACAGATTTCTCAGCAGAGATACAATCTGTAAATACATGAAAAAAAATGTTCAATACTCTTATCTCTCAAAGACATTTTGTAGACCTCATTTGTTATCAAAACCTATTTTACTTACTGTTCTTAAATGCTTGAAACTCCCTCTTAACCCACCAACCAAAAGTAGGGTAAAGGTTAATAGGAAAAGGGTGTCGTGGACCTGCTCAAAAGTAGTTCCTAGGGGGTGGTTCCACTCTTCTTTGCCAGGATACCAGCAGCTCAGTTCAATAGAAACACCAAACACAAATCAGTAACAGTGGCAGAATCCAGCAGAAATAGCAAGGCTCCTCTGGATCAGCACGGCTCCCCCAATCAGCAAGCCTCCCCCAAATCAGCACAAGTCAGTGGAAGCATCCAGAATCAACCGAAATAGCTCGAGAAGTTCTTTGGCATATTTCTCTCTTCAAAGTGAAGACCAGCGAAGAAGACCAGCGAAGTGTGGCATGGCATAGCAATGCAAGAGTGTCCTCTCACTGTCTGTGGGGTTCCATGTATATTCTTTCTAAACATTGCATGCTCTGTCAAGTGTCTGCTTCCAGCAAAACATCACATGTCATCTTACAAAACAGGACAAGGCATGAAAGCAGAATGAAAACTATTTGGAAGGAGGAAGACAAGAGGCAATGGGGGTAGATAAGATCAGAAAATATGAAACTGCTGTAATGAAACCTATCATTTTGTACAGTGACTACACATAAATACAGAAATTTTCTAGCAGCCGTTATATTTCTTTTTAAAAATTTCTTCTTTGAGAAATACATACCTATATCAACTCACTTTCCAATTCTTCCCAGGTCTGCCTCCACCATGGTCACCTCCTAAAGCCCAGCAATCTGTACTATCAATACATGCACGGGAGTAGTGTCATCACCTAGGGCACCGGCAATCCAATGGGACCACTTCCCTGAAGAAAACTTAATCTCCTTACCCCAACATTCATCAACTATCAAAACTCCTCAGGTAAGAGTTGGGCTCCATGACTCCTGCCCAATCTATGCTTAGCAAGTCTATGTCATTGATCTAATTGGGCACCTACTTGGAACTTTGTAATATTTATTAATTTTATTTTCTATGTGTATGCCTGAGTGTATCTCCACTGTATGCATACTAGAGCCCAAAGAGGTCAGAAGACACACTAGATCCCCTCTGACTGAAGTTACAAATGGTGGTAAGGTGCCATGTAGGCTCTAGGAAAGGAATGTAGGTTCTCGGCAAGGGCAGCAAGTACTTTTAACTGCTCTAGCTGTGCTGTTGAAAATTTTTGCAGCCAGGAAAATGAAACATTTTAAACAAATATCAAATATGAGAACAAAAAGCTGTTGGGCCTTATTTTTAAATGTGTAACAGAATGCACAGCCTCTGCTGTTGTTGAGGGTCCGTTTTAGATTGGGATCAATTCTGCAGGGAGCTCTATTCTGAAATTTGAGATATAATCTTGATAGACAGGATCTTTTCATCAGAGAGTGCAATCTTTGCATATTCATATGGAAGATGCTTTCTCATGTGGTGATACAGGTGCCCTCAAGCCCACCAAATGAAAGATGCCTCCACCTTAGGCCAGGCATGGCACCTGCTTCCCCAGGCTTAAAATATTTACTACTACCACTTACCTATGAAATGTAGGACCAACCCTACATCAAAAAGAAAGCTGTCAGGTGCACTGGAGTTCATTGAAGATAGCTTTTCAGTATTATTTTTAAAAGCATAATAAATTTGGAGATATGCATGAAGGAAAGAGGTCAGTAGTTGAGAATCAGAGATGACCTCAGTTTTGAGACCTAGTCTACCACTAACAAAATATCACCTTTCTCTATTTTCTATTTTTAGGTGCTTCTTAGAAATAGAAATTTGCTCATTTTTATAATCATCGTTTTCTACTTAGGATAAAATTATCTTCTACTTGGGTTTCACTATACCATAAGATTATTCCATATGCTATCTTGAAAGTTTATAAACACATTTCAAAAGCTTAGGCCAAGAATCATGCTTACCTTTAATTAACTCTAATTCAATGCTGTCTAAGAATATGTCATTATGCAGTAACAGCTATGGAAAACATAAAGAAGCAATTACCCAACATAACAACACAAGGGTAGCCAATTACTGAAGATGCTACACACATTGGCTGTAGGGCATAGAGTAATCAATCTCAAACTGACTGGGAGCCTTCCTTTTGCTGGTTAGCTTTCATAAAGCCAGACTGTTATGCCCACTGCTATAGGAAAAAAAGACATAAATGTTCCTACCTAGTGCTAGACCCTGCATCCTATAACACTGACCTACTGGTCAAGAAGCACATACTGATGCAATATTTGCATGACTGTTATGGGGTAACCAAGAGCTTTCTGACAGAAGTTGAGGTCTACTCCACAAGAGGTAATTCATTCCTGATGCTCTAAACTTTCAAAAGCCCCTGACTGGAAACATAATAGACTCTTGAGTAGAAGAACTTACTGTTGTTATTTTGTTTTAAATGGCCATTTTGCCAAACTGCTTTCTAAATGTTAATAACTATATACCTACCTTTGTCTCAACTTTGATCAGAGAAGCTTCTTTGGCATTGGGCAGCAGTTAATGAAGAGACTGATGCTGAAAATAAGCCACCGAGGAATCAGCCCTAAATGAGACATTTACTCTATTTCAGGAAGAGTGTCCCCTCATCTCCTCTCCCAGAAAGCCCTAGAAAAGATGAGGCAGACAGCATGTAAGAGCTAAAGGGTGGGTGGGAGTGCTGTGAACTGCTGTTGCCATCTGGTGTGACATGGCTACCTCTCTCACAAACTCATAGCAGCTCAAGCTATTTTTACTAGATCAAGCCCAGACATGATTCAAGCATGGATGGGGAAGGAACTCTCAAGGTCTCACACCTAAATGAAGATCTAGTCACACTTCACAGACTCTAAGAAAGGTAGGATCATTTTTCAGCAGAGTTGAATGGCCAGTGATGGGTTACCCATGCTCCAGTGAATGGGCCCCATACCTATGCACATACAGGCATCACTTAGAGGGTTATTAAAAATGAAGAAGACATGAAACTGGGAGGGAGAGATGAATGTATTTCATTGTATACATGTTAAAAATCCCAAAAAGGGGCTGAAGAGATGGCTCAGTGTTTCAGGACATTGACTGTTCTGCCAGAAGACCGGGGTTCAAATCTTAGCACCTACAGGGTAGCTTACAACTGTCTGTAATTTCAAGATCAACACTATCACGCAGACATATATGTAGGCAAAACACCAATTCACATAAAATAAACCTTTTAAAAGTTTTTTTTAGGAACCTCAAAGAATATTTATAAAGAAAATATAAAGATCAATGTGTATAAGAGAGTCAAATATGGAAGAAAAGAATGTGGATATGTAATTAGAAGAATACCAACCTCTGTGAGTTGACACAAAATACATGTATCTTTTAGTAATGCAAACGTAGTGCGTTATGTTGTGCTAGATGCCAAAAGCTCTCCTCCTATGTGGATCCAGGGACCGAGGCACTTTCCAACCTCCGATGTTCCCATCATCTCTAGCTCCAGACCGGAAAGACAACAAATGCAAACCCAATGGAGCAAAAGAAGCCTCTCATCCACCTAGCCTCCACTGCTAAGACTCGTCACCCAAGTGTAGTGAGCTCTTCCTGAAACAGAGCAAGGGCTGAGAAAGCCAGCCTGCCCGCTGCTTCTTATTTATATTGGGAGAAAGGCTAGTTTTGTTGAGTTGGTGGTTGGTGGTGGTATATAAAATGTAAATGTTTATTTTAGTATAAATGTATGCGTTAGCATTTCTTCTAGGCTCTACCCATCAGTTACCTAGCAACAGCCAGGTATGAGCCTGCCCCCTCTCCTTCCCTCCCTCCCTCCCTCGCCCCCTCTCACTGTCCTCCCCCCTCTCAACTGGGCTCTTCCCTTCTATCTCTCTCCTCTCTCTTTCTATCCTTCTCTGGCCCCTTTCTTTCTCTGCCTCCACTCCCTGCTCACCACCCTTCCTATCCCCAAAATAAACTTCATTATATATTATACTTGTTGTATGACTGGTACCTGGGGAGGCAGGGGATGCCTCAGCATAAGCCCTCTAAAATACCCTCTCCTGCTGCATCCTGCTGCTGCATTACAAAACATATCAGTATGTAGGAACTTAATACAGTGGCTGATTTTCTCTATCTAGTTCCCCCAAAACAACAGAGAAAGACCAAGATTTATTTTCAAGCTTTACCTCAATACCTGGGCAGTCAACTGGTCTATCTTTATCCCCTAAACTAATCTGGCTACCCACCAGCCAAAATCCCTATAATACTTCCATTTAGAGTCTTCCATGCTTCAGCTGAGCTCTTATGAACTTCTATCATCCCTCCTTATGGCTCGGTCTCCTCTCCCTCTCTCCCTCTCTTTCCACTGGCTGGCAGAAGTCCTGCCTCTCTTCTGCCCAGTCATTAGGTGATTGGCTTTTATTGAGAAGGCAGAAAATACATGGTAAGACTTGTTTGCACCTACTTGAGACAGGAGATTCTTAACATAACCATCCAGATTAAAACAAGATAAATCAGATAAATCAGCATTTGAATAACACAAGAATAACATTTGCATAATGCACAGAAACACTATGCCTGCAAATAATGTCTTATCATTGCATTTTCATATATGTCATTATACCTAGTTCATATTCACCCCCTCATTGTCCTCTCTTGGCCTTCTTCCCATTCCTAAGGAGGGCAGCACTAACCATCACTACTAACATCAGCATCTAATGCTTAAATTTCAACATTGTTAATTTTTTTAACCATTAGTTAAATGAGAGGTTAAAAGTACAAGCTAGTCAAGAGCTAAGTCCTTAAGCATGTTTAACTCTTCTTGAATTATTTATTTACTTTTAAATGTTTAAAATAAAGAGATTTTTTATATGCTACGAGATTAAGAATCAAATAAGAGATTTAAAGTTTTATTTGCATGAATGCTTTCACTAAACAAAGACTAGAAAACAAGAGCTGACAACAAGGTATGAACACAGTCAGATTTGAGCACTGAAATTAAGGTACTTCATTCTTTTCTTTTTATGAGTCTATGGATTTAATTGAACTACATTGAGCATTTACTATTTTGTCTGTTTTTGAGATAGGGTCATATGCATCCCAGGCTGGCCTGAACTCTCTTTGTAGCCAAAAATGAGTTTGAATTTCTGATCCTCTTTGCATCTATCTCTTAATTTCTGGAGTTACAGACATGCACCACCATGTCCTCTTTATGTATTTCAGGAACTTGGAGCTTCGTGCATGTCTGGCAAGTACTGTACCAACTATGCTAAATCATTAGCATATATATTCCTTCAAATTCATGGCCAATATTTTCATTAATACATTATATGCATATATGTATATGTAGATACATATATATTCTTCTGAGTCTCAACAATGTTACCTATATGTATATGTTTTCAGGGATGGCCATTTGGCATTGGATAGCTAATTGGTGTGTTCTTCCCTAGGAAGACTATTTCTCCATCTCTCGGCAGCCCTTAGTTGCTTGTAATTCTCTGTGTAGCACTGAAGCCTGTGGTCTTTCCTTTGCCCATTTTTATATGTTTATCTTTGTTCTCCTTGCTTAGTTTATGGTTAGGCAGTCGTGTTGGTGAAATTTTGTGGGTATAGTTTCTAACATTACTAGAAGACAGTCTCATAAGGAAGTCCCTGATCCTCTAGCTCCCTGTCTTCTGCCATGTCCTCTGAGCCTCAAGTACAGGATTCGTCTCACAGATGCATCCATAAGGACTAGGTTCCACAACTCTGCATTTTTTGTTGGTTGTGATTTTTTCTCATGGTCGCTGTCTATTGCAAAGAAAAAGTTTCTTTGGTAAGGGGTGATGACTATATGTATCTGTGGTTATAAAGACAAATATTTAGAATATGGTTAAGGATCCGAAACTATCCAAACAAGACAGAACAAAGCAAACAAACAAACAAACAAACAAAAAGCATCAGGAATGAGCAGCTTACTTCCGAATTGTTAGGCCAAAAATCAGAGACTTCCAAAACACTAGCACTGTCGCCCTTCCTTGCTCCTCAGAAATGGAGGCTAAGTCCCTATTGCTGAGGATAAAAAACCACTTTAAACATAGGGCCCAGAGGCCACTGAGCTGGAACTAACTCAATGTCTCCTCACTGAGGACTAGTTTAGATGGTACCATAAGGCACCTTGCAAGTTTCCAAAGGAAGGAAGCAACCCACAGTACAACCCAGCTATGATGTTTATGAATTACATCAATGACTGGCATGGCACAACTACCCTAAGGGTGCAATTGTGGCACACATGCTTTGGTAGTAATAGTCAGGTTTCAGTAAGACCAGAACAAATGGCTGAGCTGCCTATTTAACATATCAAAGCTGACCTGACTGCCAGGTTGTCCCTATATCTCTTAATCTCTAGGAGATACAAGGTCCTCCTGGATGGCAGACCCCACCCCTTACTCTGAACTCTCCAGCCCAGGGGCTGAGGGACTGGGCTGTTCTTCCCTATATAATCCAACCATTTTGGTTATCCTCTCTTTTTGTACCTTTGACCCTCCTGGATGCTGCACCTGGTCTTCCATAAGATTCTTCAAGCTCACCTCCTCTCCCCCCTCCCCTCCAGCTCCTCTCTCTCTCAAATTCACTCCTCCTCAGTTTCCCTTCAGAAAAGGGCAGACCTCCCAGGGATAGCAACCAAACAACCAAACATTACACATCATGTTGCAATAAGACTAGGAACATCCCCTCATATTAAGGCTGGATGAGGCAACCTAGTGGGAGGAAAAGAGTCCCAAAAGTAGGCGAGAGAGAGAGAGAGAGAGAGAGTGCACACACACACACACACACACACACACACACACACACACACACTGTTAGGCATTCCACAAGAACATCAAGCTACATAGCTCCATCAGGGGATCTGACACACTCTTCTTCCTCCAAACATGTAGCAAGCACAGATACACACACATGCACATAATTTAAAAATAATATAAATCTTGTTAAAATTTACTCAATTTTCATTTAGCACATGTTTATCTCATAATTGTCAGATAAGCATTAAGATAATTCTTCATTTCATGATGCAACTATAAACATGTATAAAATATAAATATGTATATATGGTCATGGCCTTGTGAACATTATAGTGGAAAAAGATACTGAAATTCTCTCCATCACATGCCATCCTCTCAGGGGGCAAGTTTTCTTTCCTTTAAAATTTATTTTTGACAGCCTAGGTTAATCTTAAATTCACAAACCACACTGTAGCTGAGCCCAGGCTGGCTTAAACTCATGATCCTCAGGGTTCAGCCTCCCTGAACATCTCTCACAACTGAAATGATGTATTGAACCCTACTGTGTCCACTTGGGTAAGCTTTGAACTACACCTCCCAAGGTTCCATTCTATGTATATATCTGAGTGAATGTTTGACAAAGGGGGCTTGCGTGTGGTTGCAAGGCATGTGTGAAGCCACAATCTTGTTTTCAGATGTCATTTTGGTAAGATGATGTCAGCATTAACAGGTTTCAACTGTTCCTTACTCTACTAAGCTTTTCTGCTCAGTCATTGACTCTAGGGTCACCTGAGGTTTGTCTAGTTAAGTCAGTGTTTATAGAGAACTGCTCCTTCCTACAGACCACTCCCTCAGCTGTGCCGTCAAGGTCTTCTTCATCAGCTGCATGTGTTCATCTTAACAGCGGTCTCTGCAAGCTCCAACTTTGACACCTAAGGCAAACTGCCCAGTAATTCCACCTCACCCGCATCCTCCACTATCATCATCCACTTCCCATCCCCAACGGCTAAATACAGTCAAGTTTCTATCAAGAAATTCCTTATCTGATGAACTGAATATGACCCTACTACCCTGACTTAGAAAAGTAGCCCCCCTCCTGTGTTTCCAAAAATAGGCCGTCTTTGAGAATTCTAGAGAAGACAGCTACCTGAGGTACTAAATCATTTTTTAAACATATTTCATGGTAATTTATCTCCCATCTAAGACATTTCTAAGCCTATTTCTCTTCTAAACTGTCAGCATAGTACTCTGATCTGGCTACAAAACTCAAAACCTGGTTGTACTTCTGACATTAAATTAATGAATAATTCAGAAAAAAAAATGCTTCCAGAAATCTCAAAGGCACACCAAGTGAATGGCCAAAAAGAACCAAAAAGTGATTTGAAATGCTTTTCTCCTGTAAAACAGTTTCCTTCCCATCCCGGCCTATGCTGGCTGATTTTTCTTTTCCTTTCCCTGGTGAGATGCTCAACTCCCTGCACTAAAATCCTAACATGATGAGTCTTCTCAATTTCAATGCAGGTAATTAATCGTTTTATTGACTATGTATTGGAAACACAGAGTATTAGCTACTTTTTCTTATGCTGTCATGATAATTACCAGAAAGTATAACATAGCTTCAACAAAAACAAAAAAAAACCTCATGAATAAAAGCTGAATTTTTTTTAAAAATATTCAAAACACAGGAAGGGAATATAATGCTTCTACACTCTTCAGTTTTGTATTTATTCTTTGACAACTTCAGATGTGTACAGAATACATTTTGGCCTTATTTGTTCCCTACTGTCTTTTCTATGCCCACTCCTGTTGCCACTGAACCACTTCTCTGCAAGTTCCTCTCTTATTTCCATGTCTGTTTTATGTGTATGTTTAGCTAATGTTCCTAACATGAACATGGGTAGGAACTTCTTTAGTGGCACTTATGCAGCTAACTACAAGCCAAAAATCACTCTGCCCAGAAACCACGCATTGCTAATAGATAGTCAAAAGGGGGGTGGAGGACTCCATCTATGATGAGATGTTGATGGATGGAATCTTGTGAAAGTCTTATGCATGTAACCACTGTGATTTCCGAAGTACAACAGCTTCATCATGTCCAATGTACAGCATTTTACAATAGTCCTCCCCATCTCTTAGCTCTTACAACCCACTTCTGGTTGACTGAACTAGAATGTCACCATAGGCTCTCTCTCTTTTTATATATATATATGTGGTCCACAAGTAAGGAAATTGTGTGGGGAAGGATTAAAAGGTGTGACCTTTTTGGGGATGTCAATGAGGGGCACTTTGGGCAGCCAAAAGCTTTTACTATCCCCAGTGCTCACCTGCCTCCTGGTTCTGAATTGAGCTGTGAGCTCTCAGCTGCTGCTGATACTGGGCATGCTGCAGCAGTGCCCCTAATACCATAGATTCTAATCCTAAGAAATCAGAAGCTCTGGTAAACATTTTTTAAAATAAGTTGCTTTGGTCACTGTGCTTTATCACTAGTATAGAACATTAATACACCAGTCTACAGAAATGCTCCCTGGCCCTTGAAGGGACTAACATAGATATTCTGTTTAGGGCTGAGCACACAACAAGACTCAGCACTTTGACCAGTTAACTCTTCTACTAAGCCATTCACAGTAATTCTGTTTCATAGCTTCAGTAACTCTGACAGAAAACATCAGCATACTAGTTGATGAGCTGACCAGTGGAGAGAAGGCTAATAAAATGGCTCCTGACGGCAACAGAGAAAAAGCCCTGAAAACTCATATCAGCTGGGGTCACACACGCCCTGCAAGCTCTGAGATACAGCAAGGGAATGTTAGCAGGGGAATTCAGTGCTAGAAGGGTCATAATACCAGATAAAGTGAGTTTGGACTTACATTTTAATCCAGGAATCCTATAACAAAGATTGTAAGACTCACAATAGGGAATTGCAAGTTTTCATACATATACGAAACCTGGGAACATCTTGTTCTTTGTCTAAGTCCCACCACTCTGTAAACTTAGCTGGAAAAGAGGAGCTGGGGCCTCACAGAGCATTTGTTGAAATAATGAATAATAAAAACCATTAAAATAGAAATTACTAAATTCAACAATTCAATTAATAAATAGCATAAACATAAAAATAGAAAATCAAGAAATAGGATAATATAAGAAGACAGAGACAATATGAAAACTTTAAGGTAATCGTGAAAGAATGTCTAAAACTGAACTTCCTGGGACCCAAAGAAAGGATTTTATAAAATTGAGTTTAATATCAACATAATTTCATAGAGATGTGACTAGTTATTTATCTACCTAGGAAAGCTTTGCCATAGGGTACCTGGATTGGAAAACAGGAGCATCTATATAGACATGTTTTCTAAGTAATTTTATATAGCACTCCTGGATTTTTACCTAAAAGTCCTCCACTATACTATAGGGATCTTGCTTAACTATGTTCAGAGCAGCCTTATTTATAATAGCCAGAAACTGGAAACAACCTAGATGCCCCTCAACTGAAGAATGGATAAAGAAAACGAGGTACATCTAAGCAATGGAAATACTATTTGGCTATTAAAAACAAAGATATCGTGGATTTTGCAGGCAAGTGGATGGAACTTGAGAATATCATCCTGAGTGAGGTAACCCTGACGCAAAAGGACATACATGACAGGAGCCTAGTATAACTGTCCTCTGAGAGGCTCCATCCAGCAGCTGCCTGAAACAGATGCAGAGACCCACAGCCAAACATTGAATAGACCTCAAGGGACTTTTATAGAATTGGAGAAAGATAGAGGCAATAGGAACTCCACAAGAAGACCATGAGAGACAATTAACCTGGACCCTTGGAGCTCTCAGAGAATGACCCACCAACAGAAGAGCATGCAGGGATTGGACCTAGGCTCCCTGCACATATTTAGCAGATGTGCAGCTCGGTCTCCATGTGGGTCCCCTAATAACTGGAGCAGGGCTATCCCTAAAGCTGTTGCCTGTCTGTGGAATATGTTCCCCTAACTGAGCTGCCTTGTCTGGCCTCAGTAGGAGATGATGTGCCTAGTCCTGCAGAGACTTCATGTGCTGGTGAGAGGGCAAAGGTGGGGGGTATGGGGGTAGAGCTCTACCCTCTCAGAGGAGAAGGGGAGGCAGTAATGCAGGAGGGACTGCATGGGAGGAAACCTGGAGGTAGGACAGTGTGTTGGGTGGTTTTATGGAAGACTTTGAAAGAAAGAAAGGAAAGGGAGAAATGTTGTAGTTAGATTATAATACCAAAAATAAAAAGTAGAAAGGGGGAACAAAAGTCCTGTATTAAAACACTTTCCCATATCTCTATTTCTTGAAAGCTACGGATGGAAAATTAAAGCTTATAAATGAAACTAAAATAAGGGTGGGGCCTGGTAATAAAATCCACGAATGTGATATCCCAATAATTCCATTAATGCTAAAGTTCAAGGAGGCTTCCATGTGGCTGCTTCATTTATTTGCCTCTATTCCTCCCAACAACTGATTTCCCCAGCTGGCTTTTGGAAAAGGTTAATAGTAGAGACTTCACTTAAGGAAACTAATGACCCTTGAAAGTCAGTTTTCTGGAATGTCGGCTCAAGAACAAGCCTTGCCTTTAGAAAGCCTAGATGTACTTATCAAAAATCATGTTTTTCATGCACTCCTAGCCATCTGGTGTATAATCTGTTTCTTTTATTCTTTAAAAACTTGTTTAGATGCATACAATGCATACTAATCATATCCACCCCAACTCCCTCCCTTAATTCCCTTTATCCTCCAATATGTCTCTCTTCAGCTTGAGACAAACTAGTGCTGCCCATTGCATGGGTATGGGATCATCCACTAGGCCATACAATCTTGATTGATTAACTGCAGATTTATAAAATGGTACCCTCAACTGGACACAAGTCTTTCCATGTTCCGGTGCCATTCAAATATTTACCTAACTACCATTCCATTAGACATGAATCAAAAAAGCAGTAATCTAGAGGATTTCGAAAACTGAAATTATCATCTTTCCAATTGTGAAAGTTTGGCAGCCAGACAAATTGTGTACAGTGCTGAATCGCAGATGTTAACAAGCTGCAAATCTCTGGGTCAAGGCAAAATGTAGCTCTGGGTTTTAAGATAACTAATGTTTAGATTATTTAGATTATCAGACTGGCCCCTGGGGGCAGAGCCGCAGAGTGAAAGCAAACAGTGACAGCAGCTCAAGAACCCTCACTCCTGTTGGCAGCAAGGTTTGTGCCCATCTTATCTAAAATCATTTGGGACCACATTTAAAGCTACAAGACATTAAACAGCCTAGTTTACTATATTAAAACTAAGGAATTTCCTTAGCAGGGGCTATTTTTAGCATAAATTGACTCTGGGAATGGTCTTACAATCAAGATTCTCTAAAAATAAAAAACCAACAATAGCAAAAAACTTTGATATACATAGAGATCAGGAAACACTTTTTTGTCTATAAAAGTAACTGTTCTGAAAAATACAAAAGCTATAAAAGTATGATTATTCTTATGGAGGGAGAACAGAACACTAAAACTATGATCAGTTATGGAGCAGCTAAACCTAAATCATGCCTATTCCTTAGGCAAGAAGATAAATAATAAACTGACATCAAATTCACAGAAGTTCTTGTGGAGTTATGAGGAGCTATTTTGAATCCTGATGCATATATAATTTTGGAATAGTCACTTAGCATATTTCAACACAAAACAGGATATACTTTGTATTCACCTGTGAAGTCTATTATGAAGAAGAAGTTAGAATAACTAATATGCAAGAATTCAAGCTCTTGGTGAGAAAAAGAGCACCTAGCTGTCTTATAAAGAGTCCTTATACAAGCATGCTGTTTACATTTTAAGTTGAGGATGTTTGTTGTTTTCATACACAAGGTTGAACATTAGCTGTAGACTTTCCTGTGTACTGTGTATAAACCCTTCCTCTTACTTGGAGGTAAGGATCAGCCCCATGAGCAGAAGCAATAATCTCCAAGCATGGTTGAGTTTATGCTTTTGGAAGTTGTCAAGCAGCTAACTTACTACCCCATGCACATGCCTGGAATATATGATCAGAAGGAACATACAAAGTTTTAGAAACTGTCAAACCCACAGGCTTCCATGGATCTTCAGAACTCTGACTTCTTGGCTACTTTCCAGGCCCCTGCCCTCTCCTCTGTGATGTATAAAACATACATGGGTTTAGTAAATATTTTCCCTTGAGTAACAGGGCCATAGATTCACCTGAAATTGCTGTAAGGATACTCTTGCCATTTTTCAAGTGTCTTTCTTTGACTCATTCTTTAATCCAGAGCCTAATCTGAGGGAACAAGCCTTCTTTGGCATGTTGGCATGTTCTAAGTATATACCTGACATGGCTTTAACAGTCCAAATTGACCAGGCATCTGAGTACTTAGTCCCTATTTTTATTTTTGAAATTCCTCTAATTCTTGCTAGGAATCAAGAATCAGATGTGATATCATGCTCATGTACATATGCAGACAGCTTTTTAATAGCAAGTTGTGCTTCATGTTTTTCAGGTGAATTTCAAGTCTAAGCAGTATCACACAGAAGCTAGTCATAAGAAATGGTAGTCTATTCCTGGAGTCATGGCTGATACTAACAAAACAAAATACTTCTGCTTTCTGTCAGAGCTTCCAGGACATCTTACAGCAGAGTTCTAATTCAAATACCATCAAACTTAGAAAGGTCAGTGATAAAGGTATGAGATCAGAGGGGTAGCCATTGCTTTTACCTGATATGTAGCATTTTGACATAACAATGGTTGACAGACAAGAGGGAAGCCTGAATCATTGGTTTCACATCTGATATGTTTTGTAATATGGAGGCATGATGTGGCAGGACAGGTGCCTTAGTGGGCCTGTGCTGAGGCATCTCCCCACCCCCACCCCAGTATGACGATTCTAGTACAAAATGAAGTTTATTTGGTTCA
This sequence comes from Mus musculus, assembly GCF_000001635.26. Taxonomy (NCBI): domain Eukaryota; kingdom Metazoa; phylum Chordata; class Mammalia; order Rodentia; family Muridae; genus Mus; species Mus musculus. Next base: position 80,531,890 of record NC_000075.6, on the reverse strand, counting down.
TTGGAAGAGGGTTTGGGGAAGGGGGAGTAGAAAGAAGGGACAAAGAAAGAAGGGGGCAAAGAAGGGCAGAAAGAGAGGGGAGAGAGAAAGAAGGGAAGAGGCCATGTGGAGAGAGAGAAAGACAGACAGACAGAAACAAAGAGACACAGAGACACTGAGACACAGAGACAGAGAGAGACAGAGAAAGCTGAATAGTCTTCTGATTAGTGAGCATGTGCACTAGGCTCATACCTGACTGTTGCTAGGTAACTGTTGGGTGGAGCCGAAGAAATGATCAAAAGGGAAAAACATTAAGACCTTGAATAAAAGGTAATTACTTGAAATTTGGATCACCTGTAGGCAGAACATGAAAACCTTCACTAGCAAGAGAGAGAGAAACTTCAGGTGAGCACCAATACGTCCACTTCCTCACTTGCCAAATTTCAAGATAAGGTTCTTTTGTTTTCAGATACATTCAGAGCTGACAGGAACAGGGAATGCACAACATATGTGCCTTTTGGAACTTAAAGTTCAATGTGTCTAGTTTTTGGTTCTCTAGCTCTGATGGGGCTTGATAAGCCTGGGGAAGACAGAACAGTTGGGCAATTTTGCAGGATGGAAGAATTTAGACATTCTCAGCTAACATAGCCAAGGAAATGGCTGCTGTGAGAAGACTGGAGCTCGACAGGCTGAGAGTAAACTAAAGCTGGTGAGAAAGAAATTGGCCGTGTGTGGCCTACAACACCTGGTACAGGGGATAGGAGAGGAAACCTCACCGGGGAATCACATTTAAGTAAAAATCGGGTAGTGTGGCAGATGTGGGGGGGAGTAGCTGGATTAGATCCTCAATAAATTCAAGCAGAAAAGATGGGAGGAAATTAAAACTCTGGAGAGATTGTTTAGAGCAAATGATTTGTTGATGAGAGTGTGGAAGTCCCCAGTCACATGGTTACCTTAGGTGGCAATATTTCATATGTATGTGTTTTGCATCCAACCAGAAAGGCAGTTCACTATTTCTCTAGATAAGCAAGGCAACTTGCTTCAGGGAGATTCTGTTCTTACCTGGGGTCAACAGAGAAATGTTGTTGTTGTTGTTGTTGTTGTTGTTGTTGTTGTTGTTGTTGTTCAGAAAAATAAAGGAGCAAACCAGGATCTCAAGTCTTAAACTGCAGTGGTTCCCATCACTGCAAAGCTAACTCTACAAGTGGAGAGAATGTCAGCCCTAATAGACATCTCTTTATCAACTCATGTTCGCCAATCCACTGGAAAGGGCAAAAGTGCAAAAGGAAACCCAAATCCAATGAAGAGTTTCCCCTTTCTCCCTCTGCAGATGCTCTACAGCACATATTCTCTCTTCAGTCTTCCACAGACATTTCTAAGCATCTGCAATAACATCAGGTAGGTGCTTCGTGGCAACTGGCAAGACATCATCCCAGCTGGCCATGTATCTTCCCTCCCATGATAACTTGTGCTGTGCATCACAGTCATGTCTTTGAAGCAAGTGTGAGTGCCAGCTCCCCAGAGTCACTGCAACAACAGTCTTGCAGATGCTGCCCACCTCCAGAACTGCTCACTGCCATCACATTGGTGCCGTCTGCCATCCCTGCAGAGGCAGCAGTGCTCCCTTCTCTCTCATCGTAAATACTAGTGGCATCAGTACAGTTGATAAATCATTGATTTCCATTTAGTTCACACTTAGAATTCATGCTCACCACAGAGCATTAGCTCAAAACCTACATAGGGAACACTCTGAAGTATATCATTTGCCATCCACGAAGTTCTTCCTCCTTTAAGATGTTAGCCCACTTTCATTTTATCAAAGTTAAACCTGACTATAGTTGGCTGTCATTTTAATGTCTTCTGAGGCTTCAGAGGTTAAAGTCTAACCCCATTGTGAAGAATAAGAAAATAGAAATTTAGTCTAGGTAAGGTTTTTATGAGTAAGGACTCGGGGGGGGGGTGATTATAAGACAGTTTGGTCAGAGCCCCAAGATTGACTCCTAATGACTATAAGAAAGAAGGGAAATGAGAAGAGACATATATTCACACAGGTGCTCTTGTCTCTTGCCGTGTGATGGCGTACATCTACTCTAGAGGCTGGCAGGAAGGTGGCCATCACCCCCAACCTGGAGCTCCAGAGCCACAAACCAAAATGAACTTCTTTTTATCCACTCTGGGGTTTTACTGTTGGCGAACAGAAAATTAACTAGTACGAACTGTCAATTAATTTTTCTTTCTTTGTCTCTGATCCCTCCAAAGAGATTTATTTTAAATCCTTCCCTACAGTGAGCACAGTGAACCTGCCCTTTTCCCTCTAGATATAGCCCAGCTAGTGTGATTCTAAGAAACTAATAGGTTGCCTAATTCGTTAATTTATTCAATAAATATTTCTTGACTATATTATTACAAGGACTTTGCTAGATGCTAGAGATACAGTAATAAAACAATACCAAAATTGTCATCCCTTCTAGAAGATCTCGTTGTGCTTGAAAGGATAAAATAAAATAGGATAAAGTAAGCAGGGAAGAGGTTATATAAATGAAAGCGTGTAGACTATGTCAAAGTATAATGGAATTTTTCTGCTTTTCCTTGGGTAGAAAAAAGTAAGTTTTCTCAAGTTTATTCTAAAATTGGGTCAATACAATAGAAGGTTCCAATGATTGTAACCCTCTTTTTAAAAGTGTTAGAGGATACTGGATGTTTTCCAGCATCAGTCCTAAGAGAGTGAATTATAGATCCCTTCCCAGGAAAAAAAAATCTACAATTATTCCTTTCTCTGAATGTGATACCAGGCACTTAGTATAATTGGCCCCAGTCAATAACCATGAATTTCAAGAGTACAAATCACCCATGGAGGTTCTGAACTGTTCTGGAAATAAGATAACAACATTGTTCCAATTGATTCAGAACCATTTTTGAGGCTAGTCTAACAGCTGTCCTGGAGAGTTAATTTGGTCAGTGGCTCCCCTAAGTTTTCTGTGTGGTGAAAGAACAGAAACAAAGGCATCTAAATCTCCCATGAAACTCTGCAATTTCTACTCCTGCTGACAACATTTGCACGGTCACTACTTTGGTACAGGGATCTTGGAAAATAGCCTCTCAGAAAAGAAGGGTAGAGGATATAAATTCAAGAACTTTCTGCCACAGGCTCAGTAAATGGGATGTATAAGTGGATCATCCTGACTAATAAATCATTGGGAATATTTTAAATAACAAATTTTTAAGAGAGAGTAAACAATAGCCCCATGTTCAGACAAGAGCAGATAATCACATCTGGTACTCAGCCTTGGGTGGATAAAACAGAATAAAACAAAACACATTTATAACAGCTTGTGCAGGTGCTATGAAGCCCCAGTCTGATGAAAAACTAGGAAAACTGTTGAAGTCCAGGCTGTGCTATTGTGACTAACCATCACAATAAGACCCTGTGATTAATACAGAATGGGGACCAGTTTCTTGCATTTTTGATGTGCAAAGTCCAAACTTGGAAAACCTGTGTTAGGAAGACAGTTTTGCTATATCACCCCATACTAAAAAGAAGAATGATAAGAAGCAATATGCTAAAGGGATGGGAGAAGTCAGCCTTCTCTATGAATAACCAATTCCAGATAACTGGCACAGCCATCTGATACATGATGCATGATACAATCATCTTCCAGAGATTCTACCTCTCAACATTGGAATAAATATAACTTCTAACATGTAAACTTCGAGAGTGATAGCACATAAATATGACATCTAGGAATAAAATACTGGGAAGATCAGAGATGTGGCAATAACGATCACCATAAAAGTTGGTATGCAAGGAGAAATAGCATTTTGTTTTCAGAAAACCTCCTACCTATTCTACCATGACCACTTGGAATGATAGATCATCTGAGACTTTGATCTTCATTCCTGATTCCTACATCTCTTCTTAAAAGTACCTCCCATATGCCAACTCAGCTGGTCTTATTCATCCCAGACCTCCAACACCTGACTAAAATTCCCAGTGATTGCTCTAGTAGTGCTTACTGGAAAGTTTTGAGTATACTTCTTTTCCTTCTGGGCCTAATCCCGGATTAGGATATATTCCTTTAGTCAACAAAATTTCGATAGCCCCTCATAGCCCACAGATGATTTCCACCAGACATCCCTAGTACACACACAAAAGACTAGAAAGATAAGTTGTTATTTGTTGATAAATACCTATTTTACCTTACAAATGCTGACACCATTGCATACACTAGCAAGATTTTATTGAAAGGACCCAGATGTAGCTGTCTCTTGTGAGACTATGCCGGGGCCTAGCAAGCATAGAAGTGGATGCTCACAGTCAGCTATTAGATGGATCACAGGGCTCCCAATGGAGGAGCTAGAGAAAGTACCCAAGGAGCTAAAGGGATCTGCAACCCTATAGGTGGAACAACATTATGAACTAACCAGTACCCCGGAGCTCTTGACTCTAGCTGCATATGTATCAAAAGATGGCCTAGTCGGCCATCACTGGAAAGAGAGGCCCATTGGACACGCAAACTGTATATGCCCCAGTACAGGGGAACACCAGGGCCAAAAAAAAAAAAGGGAATGAGTGGGTAGGGAAGTGGGGGGGAGGGTATGGGGGACTTTTGGGATAGCATTGGAAATGTAATTGAAGAAAATATGTAATAAAAAAAATAAAAAAATAAAAAAATAAAAAACAAAAGAAAGACAAGTTGTTATTTGTTGATAAATACCTATTTTACCTTGCATGGGCTATTCGAGTTTCAAAGATAAAATTAACTTGATCTCTTCCTGCTAAGGCTTTGATATCTCACAATCATCTAGAGAGTACTATGTGTTCATATCAGTAGACATTGCTAAGGGACTTGCCTTGGTCAGTGTTCTATTGCTGTGAAGAGATACTATGTGCAAGGCAACTCTTATAAAAGAAATAATGTAATTAAGAGAACTCTTAGAGTTTCAGAGGTTTAGCCCATTATCATTATGGCAGTAAACATGATTGCATGCATTATACTGGAACAGTAGCTGAGCTACAACACCATCTGTAAGCAAAGAGAGACTGGTCCTAGCATGGGCTTTTAAAACAAAGCCTAACCATAATGACACACTTCCCCCAACAAGGCCACACCTTAATCCTTATAATCTTTTCAAACAGTTCCACTCCCTGGTGACTAAGCATTCAAATATGCAGCCTATGAAGACTACTCTTATTCAAACCAACACAAGGATATAAAGCCTCAGCTAGGCAGAATTAATTAGTCATGCAAATCTAATGTCTGGTGACTATAGTTGACAATGGTCTTTTCATATTCTTGACATTTGCTAAGAAAGTAGAGATTAAAGACTTTCATCATAATGGACTGATACAGATGCTAATTGCCTTGCTTATGAGAATCATTTTGCATATATTAAATGTTACGTTGTATACCATAAATAAATATAATTTTATTTGTCAATTCTATAAAAACTAATAAAGCTGGAAATGAGAAGAGACTCTCAAAAGAAGTAAATGAAAAAATGATGAGTTCGATCTTGGTCCGGGACCCGCCGAACTTAGGAAATTAGTCTGAACAGGTGAGAGGGTGCGCCAGAGAACCTGACAGCTTCTGGAACAGGCGGAAGCACAGAGGCGCTGAGGCAGCACCCTTTGTGGGCCGGGGACAGCCAGCCACCGTCCGGACCGGAGGACAGGTGCCCGCCCGGCTGGGGAGGCGGCCTAAGCCACAGCAGCAGCGGTCACCATCTTGGTCCGAGACCCGCCGAACTTAGGAAATTAGTCTGAACAGGTGAGAGGGTGCGCCAGAGAACCTGACAGCTTCTGGAACAGGCAGAAGCACAGAGGCGCTGAGGCAGCACCCTGTGTGGGCCGGGGACAGCCGGCCACCTTAGACCGGAGGACAGGTGCCCACCCGGCTGGGGAGGCAGCATAAGCCACAGCAGCAGCGGTCGCCATCTTGGTCCCGGGACTCCAAGGAACTTAGGAATTTAGTCTGCTTAGGTGAGAGTCTGTACCACCTGGGAACTGCCAAAGCAACACAGTGTCTGAGAAAGGTCCTGTTTTGGGCCTTCTTCTTCGGCCAGGAGGAGGTCCAAATACAAGATATCTGCGCACCTTCCCTGTAAGAGAGCTTGCCAGCAGAGAGTGCTCTGAGCACTGAAACTCAGAGGAGAGAATCTGTCTCCCAGGTCTGCTGATAGACGGTAACAGAATCACCAGAAGAACAATCTCTAAACAGAGTCAACTATAACTACTAACTCCAGAGATTACCAGATGGCGAAAGGTAAACGGAGGAATCTTACTAACAGGAACCAAGACCACTCACCATCACCAGAACCCAGCACACCCACTTCGCCCAGTCCAGGGAACCCCAACACACCTGAGAACCTAGACCTAGATTTAAAAGCATATCTCATGATGATGGTAGAGGACATCAAGAAGGACTTTAATAAATCACTTAAAGAAATACAGGAGAACACTGCTAAAGAGTTACAAGTCCTTAAAGAAAAACAGGAAAACACAATCAAACAGGTAGAAGTCCTTACAGAAAAAGAGGAAAAAACATACAAACAGGTGATGGAAATGAACAAAACCATACTAGACCTAAAAAGGGAAGTAGACACAATAAAGAAAACTCAAAGCGAGGCAACACTAGAGATAGAAACCCTAGGAAAGAAATCTGGAACCATAGATTTGAGCATCAGCAACAGAATACAAGAGATGGAAGAGAGAATCTCAGGTGCAGAAGATTCCATAGAGAACATCGGCACAACAATCAAAGAAAATGGAAAATGCAAAAAGATCCTAACTCAAAATATCCAGGAAATCCAGGACACAATAAGAAGACCAAACGTACGGATAATAGGAGTGGATGAGAATGAAGATTTTCAACTCAAAGGTCCAGCAAACATCTTCAACAAAATTATTGAAGAAAACTTCCCAAATCTAAAGAATGAGATGCATATGAACATACAAGAAGCCTACAGAACTCCAAATAGACTGGACCAGAAAAGAAATTCCTCCCGACACATAATAATCAGAACATCAAATGCACTAAATAAAGATAGAATACTAAAAGCAGTAAGGGAAAAAGGTCAAGTAACATATAAAGGCAAGCCTATCAGAATTACACCAGATTTTTCACCAGAGACTATGAAAGCCAGAAGAGCCTGGACAGATGTTATACAGACACTAAGAGAACACAAACTGCAGCCCAGGCTACTATACCCAGCCAAACTCTCAATTATCATAGAGGGAGAAACCAAAGTATTCCACGACAAAACCAAATTCACGCATTATCTCTCCACGAATCCAGCCCTTCAAAGGATAATAACAGAAAACAACCAATACAAGGACTGAAACCACATCCTAAAAAAAGCAAGAAAGTAATCCTTCAACAAACCTTTAAAAAGACAGCCACAAGAACAGAATGTCAACTTTAACAACAAAAATAATAGGAAGCAACAATTACTTTTCCTTAATATCTCTTAATATTAATGGACTCAACTCCCCAATAAAAAGACATAGACTAACAGACTGGCTACACAAACAGGACCCAACATTTTGCTGCTTACAGGAAACTCATCTCAGAGAAAAAGATAGACACTACCTCAGAATGAAAGGCTGGAAAACAATTTTCCAAGCAAATGGTATGAAGAAACAAGCAGGAGTAGCCATCCTAATATCTGATAAGATTGACTTCCAACCCAAAGTCATCAAAAAAGACAAGGAGGGACACTTCATTCTCATCAAAGGTAAAATCCTCCAAGAGGAACTCTCAATTCTGAATATCTATGCTCCAAATACAAGAGCAGCCACATTCACTAAAGAAACTTTAGTAAAGCTCAAAGCACACATTGCGCCTCACACAATAATAGTGGGAGACTTCAACACACCACTTTCACCAATGGACAGATCATGGAAACAGAAACTAAACAGGGACACACTGAAACTAACAGAAGTGATGAAACAAATGGATCTGACAGATATCTACAGAACATTTTATCCTAAAACAAAAGGATATACCTTCTTCTCAGCACCTCATGGTACCTTCTCCAAAATTGACCACATAATAGGTCACAAATCAGGCCTCAACAGATTCAAAAATATTGAAATTGTCCCATGTATCCTATCAGATCACCATGCACTAAGGCTGATCTTCAATAACAAAATAAATAACAGAAAGCCAACATTCACATGGAAACTGAACAACACTCTTCTCAATGATACCTTGGTCAAGGAAGGAATAAAGAAAGAAATTAAAGACTTTTTAGAGTTTAATGAAAATGAAGCCACAACGTACCCAAACCTTTGGGAAACAATGAAAGCATTTCTAAGAGGGAAACTCATAGCTATGAGTGCCTTCAAGAAAAAACGGGAGAGAGCACATACTAGCAGCTTGACAACACATCTAAAAGCTCTAGAAAAAAAGGAAGCAAATTCACCCAAGAGGAGTAGACGGCAGGAAATAATCAAACTCAGGGGTGAAATCAACCAAGTGGAAACAAGAAGAACTATTCAAAGAATTAACCAAACGAGGAGTTGGTTCTTTGAGAAAATCAACAAGATAGATAAACCCTTAGCTACACTCACTAAAGGGCACAGGGACAAAATCCTAATTAACAAAATCAGAAATGAAAAGGGAGACATAACAACAGATCCTGAAGAAATCCAAAACACCATCAGATCCTTCTACAAAAGGCTATACTCAACAAAACTGGAAAACCTGGACGAAATGGACAAATTTCTGGACAGATACCAGGTACCAAAGTTGAATCAGGATCAAGTTGACCTTCTAAACAGTCCCATATCCCCTAAAGAAATAGAAGCAGTTATTAATAGTCTCCCAGCCAAAAAAAGCCCAGGACCAGACGGGTTTAGTGCAGAGTTCTATCAGACCTTCAAAGAAGATCTAACTCCAGTTCTGCACAAACTTTTTCACAAGATAGAAGTAGAAGGTATTCTACCCAACTCATTTTATGAAGCCACTATTACTCTGATACCTAAACCACAGAAAGATCCAACAAAGATAGAGAACTTCAGACCAATTTCTCTTATGAACATCGATGCAAAAATCCTTAATAAAATTCTCGCTAACCGAATCCAAGAACACATTAAAGCAATCATCCATCCTGACCAAGTAGGTTTTATTCCAGGGATGCAGGGATGGTTTAATATACGAAAATCCATCAATGTAATCCATTATATAAACAAACTCAAAGACAAAAACCACATGATCATCTCGTTAGATGCAGAAAAAGCATTTGACAAGATCCAACACCCATTCATGATAAAAGTTCTGGAAAGATCAGGAATTCAAGGCCAATACCTAAACATGATAAAAGCAATCTACAGCAAACCAGTAGCCAACATCAAAGTAAATGGAGAGAAGCTGGAAGCAATCCCACTAAAATCAGGGACTAGACAAGGCTGCCCACTTTCTCCCTACCTTTTCAACATAGTACTTGAAGTATTAGCCAGAGCAATTCGACAACAAAAGGAGATCAAGGGGATACAAATTGGAAAAGAGGAAGTCAAAATATCACTTTTTGCAGATGATATGATAGTATATATAAGTGACCCTAAAAATTCCAACAGAGAACTCCTAAACCTGATAAACAGCTTCGGTGAAGTAGCTGGATATAAAATTAACTCAAACAAGTCAATGGCCTTTCTCTACACAAAGAATAAACAGGCTGAGAAAGAAATTAGGGAAACAACACCCTTCTCAATAGCCACAAATAATATAAAATATCTCGGCGTGACTCTAACGAAGGAAGTGAAAGATCTGTATGATAAAAACTTCAAGTCCCTGAAGAAAGAAATTAAAGAAGATCTCAGAAGATGGAAAGATCTCCCATGCTCATGGATTGGCAGGACCAACATTGTAAAAATGGCTATCTTGCCAAAAGCAATCTACAGATTCAATGCAATCCCCATTAAAATTCCAACTCAATTCTTCAACGAATTAGAAGGAGCAATTTGCAAATTCATCTGGAATAACAAAAAACCGAGGATAGCAAAAACTCTTCTCAAGGATAAAAGAACCTCTGGTGGAATCACCATGCCTGACCTAAAGCTTTACTACAGAGCAATTGTGATAAAAACTGCATGGTACTGGTATAGAGACAGACAAGTGGACCAATGGAATAGAATTGAAGACCCAGAAATGAACCCACACACCTATGGTCACTTGATCTTCGACAAGGGAGCCAAAACCATCCAGTGGAAGAAAGACAGCATTTTCAACAATTGGTGCTGGCACAACTGGTTGTTATCATGTAGAAGAATGCGAATCGATCCATACTTATCTCCTTGTACTAAGGTCAAATCTAAGTGGATCAAGGAACTTCACATAAAACCAGAGACACTGAAACTTATAGAGGAGAAAGTGGGGAAAAGCCTTGAAGATATGGGCACAGGGGAAAAATTCCTGAACAGAACAGCAATGGCTTGTGCTGTAAGATCGAGAATTGACAAATGGGACCTAATGAAACTCCAAAGTTTCTGCAAGGCAAAAGACACTGTCTATAAGACAAAAAGACCACCAACAGACTGGGAAAGGATCTTTACCTATCCTAAATCAGATAGGGGACTAATATCCAACATATATAAAGAACTCAAGAAGGTGGACCTCAGAAAATCAAATAACCCCCTTAAAAAATGGGGCTCAGAACTGAACAAAGAATTCTCACCTGAGGAATACCGAATGGCAGAGAAGCACCTGAAAAAATGTTCAACATCCTTAATCATCAGGGAAATGCAAATCAAAACAACCCTGAGATTCCACCTCACACCAGTCAGAATGGCTAAGATCAAAAATTCAGGTGACAGCAGATGCTGGCGAGGATGTGGAGAAAGAGGAACACTCCTCCATTGTTGGTGGGATTGCAGGCTTGTACAACCACTCTGGAAATCAGTCTGGCGGTTCCTCAGAAAATTGGACATAGTACTACCGGAGGATCCAGCAATACCTCTCCTGGGCATATATCCAGAAGAAGCCCCAACTGGTAAGAAGGACACATGCTCCACTATGTTCATAGCAGCCTTATTTATAATAGCCAGAAACTGGAAAGAACCCAGATGCCCCTCAACAGAGGAATGGATACAGAAAATGTGGTACATCTACACAATGGAGTACTACTCAGCTATTAAAAAGAATGAATTTATGAAATTCCTAGCCAAATGGATGGACCTGGAGAGCATCATCCTGAGTGAGGTAACACAATCACAAAGGAACTCACACAATATGTACTCACTGATAAGTGGATATTAGCCCAGAAACTTAGAATACCCAATTTGCGAAACACATGCAACTCAAGAAGAACAAAGACCAAAGTGTGGACACTTTGCCCCTTCTTAGAATTGGGAACAAAACACCCATGGAATGAGTTACAGAGACAAAGTTTGGAGCTGAGACAAAATGATGGACCATCTAGAGACTGCCATATCCAGGGACCCATTCCATAATCAGCCTCCAAACTCTGACACCATTGCATACATTAGCAAGATTTTGCTGAAAGGACCCAGATATAGCTGTCTCTTGTGAGACTTGGCCAGAGCCTAGCAAACACAGAAGTGGATGCTCACAGTCAGCTAATGGATGGATCACAGGGCTCCCAATGGAGGAGCTAGAGAAAGTACCCAAGGAGCTAAAGGGATCTTCAACCCTATAGGTGGAACAACATTATGAACTAACCAGTACCCCTGAGCTCTTGACTCTAGCTGCATATGTATCAAAAGATGGCCTAGTCGGCCATCACTGGAAAGAGAGGCCCATTGGACACGCAGACTTTGTGTGCCCCGGTACAGGGGAACGCCAGGGCCAAAGGGGGGGAGTGGGTGGGTAGGGGAGTGGTGGTGGGTGGGTAAGGGGGACTTTTGGTATAGCATTGGAAATGTAAATGAGCTAAATACCTAATAAAAAATGGAAAAAAAAAAAAAGAAAAAAAAAAAAAAAACAAAGTAGATTTCCACTGTAGCTAAAAAAAAAAAAAAAAAAAAAAAAAAAAAAAAAAAAAAAAAAAAAAAAAAAAAAATGATGAGTTCAACGTTCCTACCATAATAAGGAGGTTCAGTAGAACAAAGCTACTGTGTTACAGAAACTCATTTCGGATTTGAATATGAAAGGTACCCTCCAGATTCATGGGTTAAACACTTTCTCCTCAGCTGGATGTGCCATTTTGAGAAATTCTGACCTTTAAGAGATAGAGTAGTTTAACTTAAGGAACCTGGTCACTGAGGGTATGCCCTTGCATGTATCAAGGTCTGGTCCCTTCCTGTCTCTTTCTGCTTCCTATCTACTACAATGTAAGAATTTCTCTTGGTATACAAACATTATACCTCCATGATGCTCTGCCTTGCTACAGGACTTAGAACATAGAGCCTCGTGACTAACCATAGACCTGAAGCCTCTGGAACCATGTGCCAAAATAAAATATTTTCTCCTGTAAGTTGCTTACATTAGGTATGCCAACCACTATGAAGGGAAAATAACTAACACATTTAATAAAATCTTAATATATACATTGAATTGGAGTCTCTAACTGTGAGAAAGTAAAATCGGTAAATAAAAGAACTAAGAAATATCTGCAGGTCTAAGGGAAGATTTACCTCATGTTGCACCACCTGTGCAGTCTTACATACATGTCTGCAGTCTTACATACATGTCTGCACTTACATACATGTCTGCACTTAGAAGAGATCAGCACTTAGGTAAATGTTCTGCTATTGGGTCTGCTATTTAACAAATATTAAAATAAATTTTGCACATAATACCATCTGCATTTCCACTCTATACTGAGCCCTCACATTCAATCCAATCCCCCTGTCTGATCACATCGTTCGTATAGGTAGAGAGTCCTCATTCAGTAGATTTTTGTGGGAAATTACAATAAATCAAATAAAATGACAGAGAAATGAGTCGATTAATGTCAACCTTAAAAGATTCAAAATAAAGACAAAGGTAAATCATCACAACTATCTCACAGCCTGTCCAAACTTTCTGTGAATTTATTCACAGTCTATACTTCTAGTCTCTGAAATAAATAAACTCTCAAAATGTCCGCAAGAAAATGTCTTAAGTAATCAGAGAGAACATAATGGGATTGTTAGATCATGCTGTTCTCCTTATTTCCCTCCACAAACAATGTGTTTCCATGGAGAATAAAAAAGGTTTTTTTCCAAACAAGAGATCTAGAACAGTGTAGCCTTCAAGTGTGGAGCTCAGAGTATGTGGGAGTAGGAAGGGTGAAGCAAGAAAGACCGGGTGCATTCAGGGGAAAAAAATCTCTGAGGCTTAGGGGATGATGGGCAGGAGAATAAAGTAGCCCTCCTATCTATACAAGGTATAGCTGCCAGCAAAGTACTCTTACAACAGCAACACCTGAACTAGGGAAGACAGTCTACTGTGCTGAATAAGAGACTGAAGTAGGTTTGCAAAGAGAATAGACTAAACTAGGGTAAGTGTGTGAGCGTTATGATCTACTAGAGTATGACTTGAGTGATGGTCATTGCCTAGGAGATTGCTCAATGTGTTGCCTGACAGAACACCAAGCAGTAGAGAAAAGGAACGTTACAGCTTTACACATTCAGGATTTCAGGGGCCTATGTTGGGAAGTCCATTAAACAGACACTGGCTTGAGTATTGTGTAGGGTCCCCTGGGTTCTCCTTTTTCCCCATTTTGTCCGTTATAGATACTTACCGCTATCCCTTCCTGTTATTCACGGAGACTTCTGGGAACAAGAAGCTACCATCTCTGGGAACCTGCCTTCACTTTCGCTGCCTACCTATGTCCCTCTAATCTCTCTTCATTCCTTCCTCTCAGAGATTGATGCCAGCTACTGTTGGGGGAGGGGTGGTGACTGCTATAGAGGAGCCAGTATAGAGGTTGTTAGTCCAATAGAAAAAAAAAAAAAAAAGAACCCTCACCAGATAGGTGTAAGGGACCAGTCCAGGGAACTGTGAAAAATAATTAATAATAATATGCAGCTGGAGATTCATCTGCAGGGCCATTTGTAGAAGTAAAGGGGCAGAAGGAGAAGAGAGAAAAATCCCAGAGGTCACTACAGGATAGCCCAGAGAACAGCAACCATTCTCATGAAAATCTTCCATAGGAGCAGTCAGTCCAAAGATGTGCTGGAAAGTAATGGCACTGGCCCTGTTAGCATGATCAATTTCTGGGCAGCTTGTATCCACAATCAGCTAGTATATACCTGCAAATGGAGGCAGGCAGCAAGAAAGACTTATTACCCTCTTTTACTTCTTCTTTATGCCCTATCAACAGTAAGTCTCTTTGAATATAGGTAGGTCCAAATTCCTTCAAGGAAAATACACCAAGGAGTATTAGAGTCATGCCTCATGGCAAAATAAATCCAAGTTATTTGCTTGAGTATTTTTAATACTTTTTATTACGTATTTTCCTCAATTACATTTCCAATGCTATCCCAAAAGTCCCCCATACCCTCCCCCCCCTGACTTCCCTACCCACCATATTTGAGGATCTAATTCTGTCCAATGTTTGAAGAAGCAGCTAAGCAATAACTTTGAAGGAATCTGACAACCACCATGTCCCATGAAACAGCTGGAAAGCCAAAGTGAGACTGCAAAGTCCTGTTGTTGAAAGGTTAATAACTATAGAGAGGACTCAAATAAGCAAATGATCAACGTAAGAAAATCAAATCATGACCTAGAGAATAAAGTAATCAAAGAGTACAAATAAGTCAGAATCTCGGAAGAGAAATTCAGAAACATGGAGGGAAAATTAAGCAAAGAAATAGACTAAAGAATCGCCACAATTCAAGGAAATGAAGGAATGGGTCAAGAAATAATCACAGTTTATTGATTTCATTTATTGTTGAGTTTATTTTTATTTATAAAAACATTGTTAAATGATAACCTTAAGTATAAAAAGCCTCATCATCAAAGAAACACAGTCTGGCTGGACTAAAAGCCTAGATCAGACTTTCTATGGTCTCCCAGAAATACCTCTTACTAATAAGTAAGAGTCTTAGCTTGCTTTCTACTGCAATGATGAACAACATGACAAGAATTTGTGGAGAAAAGGGTTTATTTCAGTGTATAAATCATAGTCATAGCCCATTATTGAGGGAAACTGAGATAGGAACTCAAACAGGATCTTGGTGACAGAAACTAGAGCCATGGATAAGTATTGCTGGCTTGTTTATCTTGGCTTGTTCACTTTACTTTCTTACTTTGCTCAGGAATACTTTGCTCAGGAATTCTTGCCTAGGCATGCCACCACCCAAAATGGCATGAGCCATTCCACTAACAATCAAGAAAATTATCTTAGAGGCTTGCCTACAGGCTAATTTGCTAAGGGCATTTACTCAATTAAGGTTGTGTCAAACTGACATAAAACTAATTGACACAGATATCCATATACTGAGAGACAAAGGCTGGCAAAAATCTATCAATTAAATGGAAACTGAAAACAAGTTGTCATAGCTATTGTGATGTCTGAAAAGGTATACTGTAAACCAAAATCATCAGAAGACATCTAGAAAGCCACTGCATATCAATAAAAAGAACAATTCATCAGAAGACATAATTATAAGTATATATACATTAAACCATTGTGTATTCTAACTGTATAAAAACACACTAATGGACATAAAAGGCCAGAGAAGTCCTTATAAAACAATAGTGATTTCAACAATCCTTTCTAATCTCTAGTAAGCCATCTCAGCTAAAAATCAACAAATTCAGTTAAACTATACCATATATCAAATTAACTCAACAGATTTCTCCACTCAATTGAAACAGACTGTGTATTATCAGCAGCTTCAGATGATAGTACAAAAAAACTAGAAAGCAATAGCAAGAAATATACCAGTATATGGTTTCTGAGCAATGCTGTCTTAAGTAATCTATGTAGCAATTAAAATGTTGCTAGAGTCTGAAGTGGAAATTTCTGGTGTATAATGCGATGCAGACTCACATGATGTTTTGCTGAGGCAAATCCCATGAGAGGACACATGATGTTTGGAGAGAATATAAGAAGGACTCAACAGACAGTGACAGGATGCTTGCAGAGCTAGCTGTGCAACTCTTCACTGGTCTCTGTCTTACTGATTATCACTGATCTTCACTTCATTGAGAGTGGAACAGCAGAGAATTCCTTGCATTCTGGCTGGGCCTGGTTATTCCCACTGACTGGATCATGCTGCCATTGCTAATTCATGTACGGTAACACTACTGAACTGGCCTGCTGATATCCCAGCAATCGGAGATTGGAATCACCCCAAAGCACTACTTCTAAACAGGTCCACATCCCCCTCTCCTATTTACCATCTTTTCACCCCTTCATTTAGACAGTGGGCTAGAAGGGGGATCAAAGTGTTTGAGAACCCATATCAAAAGGTTTTGAAAAATCTAAACCTGCAAACATCAAACAAAAATGAAGGCATAAGTTACCCAAACCCTTGAGATACAGGTTAGGCAGTTCTCAGAGGAAGATTCATAGCTATGGGTGCTTACATTTAAAAAAAAAGTGTCAAATGGTTTAACAATGCACTACTATGTCCTAGCACAAGCACAATACAAACTCTAAAGCAGTAGATGTTAAGAAACAAAGATTATAGCAGAAATTAATGAAATTGAGACTAATGGGCCAGTACACATAATCTGTCAGACAGAATAGAGTCTTTCAAAAAAAAAAACAAATAAGAACAATAACTATCCAAAGGGAAGAAAATTTTCAAAAATAATGAAATGAAACAGAAAATAGGAAAATATTGCAGACTCCCATGAGATATAGAGACTTACTAGGGAATAATTTAAAAAAGCCATATGCTAAAAGTCCTGGGAAAGTTGGAGCAAGGATGCTCAACCTTCTGACATTGCAGCAAAATGATTTCATCTATAAATTTCATACTCAAGACCCATGTAATTGAGTTGCCAAAAAACAAACTGAAAAACAAAACCATCGCATTTTAAGTAAGTTTAAGAATAATGCCACAGTCCTAGCTATCCTGCGGCCACAGTTTGACATGCCTGATCTAAAAGAAATTACAAAATCCTAGACACATATGATCTGGAAAATTAAATCTGCACTATATAAACAACTAAAACAGACCCATAACAATTAAGGAGATTGAAGATGACACAAAACCCTCACCAACAAAGAAAAGTCCAGGACCAAGTGGATTCATTGCTGAATTTTGTCAAACCTTTAAAAATAACACTGTAGGGCATTATGGCACATTTCCATGATGCCAGGACTTGTGAGCCAAAGGCCGACAGATCTCTTCTTGTGAGAAGAGCTGGTCTACACATGAATGAGACTCTGTCTCAAAAAAAAAATCCAAAAAACACAAACATGTTAACACTGATGTTCTTCACATTCTCCATAGAATAGGAAGGCAAGGAGTAACAGCAATCTCACTCTAATAAGTAAGGGATACTTTGGTACCAAAACTGGACATCATTACAGCAAAGGTAGAAAGTCATAGACAAATTTCTGATGAACATTGACTCAAAAATTCACAATAAAATCTTTATAAATAAAACTCACAGCATACTAAGAAGGCAATAGAACTTGACCAAGTTGGCTTTGTTCTAGTAATGCAAAATTTGGTCAACATTTTCAAATCAGTACATTGAATTCAGCATATAAATAGAATTAAGGGTGAAAACCGCTTGATCTTTATCAAATGACTTTGACAAAGTCCATTATCTTTCTATGATGAAATCCCTAAAGAAACAAAACTATAAAAGAACATTTGCCACCATAATGAAAGATATACATGACAAAACTAAACCATCATTCCACTAGGTGGGGGAAAGTGAGAGCCCAGTATGAGTGGAGTATACTACTCTATCCCTGCTTATTTAACAGAGTCCTCAAAATCTTATTTAGGGTAATATGATAAAAGAAAAAGTATAAGAGGTACAAATAACTAAAGAAATTAAACTATCCCACTCTGTAGATTATTTGACCCTATATATAAAAGACCTTAAAGGCTTCACCAGAAAACCCATAGGCCTAAAATACGCTTCAGCAAAGTAGCAGGATATAAAATCAACACACAAAATTCAGTAGCTTTTCAGATGACACTAACTCACTGAGAAATAAATCAGGTAGGAAACTTCATTCAAAATCGCTTTAGAAGAAAAAAATACCTATAGATGAACCTAACCAGGTGTGAGAGACTTCTGTTATGAAAACTTTAAGACATTTAAGAGGATGGTGAAGATGGAAAGACCTCCCTCACTCAAGGATAAGCAGAATTAATATTGTGAAGATGGTTTTACCACTAAAACAATCTGTAGGTTCAATAAAATCCTCATCAAAATACCAATGTCATTCTTCACATCAACAGAAAAAAAAATCCATATGGAAGCACAAGGGTTCCAAATATCTAAAGCACTATTTGGCAGAAAGAGTGATGCTAATCAAAATACCTGATATCAAACTATATCACACAGTCATAGAACATGAGCAGCAGCAGCCATGGGCGTGGGTGGATGTGTAGACTCATGGAATAGAGAAGAAGACCTAGAAATAAGATCACACAGTCATAGCCACCTATTTTTTTTTTTACAGAGAGGTCAAAAACATACATTATAGAAAAGCTACCCTCTTTACAAATGGTGCTGGGAAAACTGATTTTCATAGGTAGAGCAATTCCATCTCTTCCCCTGCATGAATATAATCAAGTATCATAATTATGACCTCAAACTCTGAAGCTACTAGAGTAAAATAAAAGAAAACCTAGCTATACCATTCTCAGTGATATATATCCAAAAGATTCTGAGTAGACATATCACAGTGATACCTCTACATCCAAGTTTATTGCTGCCCTACTCACATTAGGCAAGAAATACAACCAGCCAGGTAGTCACTAAATACATGAACAGGTGACCCAGTTATACCACTCAGGATATGCACCTGAAGGACTGCAATTCACATTGTAAAAATACTTACACATGTATGTTTATTCCTGTTCTATTCACAAAAAAAAAAAAAACATGAAATGTAAGCATCTGAGTTTTCCATCAATAGATGAGTGGGTAATAAAAATGTCATATATTTACAAAATGGAATTTTGCCTGGCTATTAAGAAATACAAAATCACAAAATGTGAGGGGAAAATGCATTAATCTGGAAATTGAAATGACTGAGTTAACCAGGTTCTGAAAGACAAATATCACATGTTCTCTCTCACAAGAGGATCCTAGCTTTTAATTTTTATACTTATGCATGTGCAGGGAGGGATAGAGAGTATGAAACAAGAAAAAGGACCATGAAAAAAATTTAAGAGAAGGCATTAGGGAAGGAAGGAAGGGAAGTAGACTATAGATGACATAATAGTAGAAAGGTGAGCTCTGGGCAGAGGAAAGGCTAGGGGACACAGAAAGACATGTGACAGGAGCATCAATAGAAACAATGTATGCATAAAATGTCATAACGAAGATCATCACCTTGTACTCTAATCTTAAGACAACCAAATAAAAAGGAAACAAGCATAGAAAGTAGATGGAAAGATATTAAGAATCCACGGAGGGAAAACTCCTCAACAATCCATACCAGCAGGCCTCCACAAGACATTTAATAAAAAAAGAGAAGCTGAGTAAGGTTCTCTAGATTTAGCAATGAGTCTAATAATGATATCTAAGATTTTATTTATCACTTCAAAAGCATGAGAGTGAGGGACTTTTCTTTCCTAGTTCTAGATTTAATTCCTTGAGGTTAAACTCCTGAAAAGGGCTCCTGAATGGAAGTCACCAAACACCTAGCGCCTAAGCACAGGATAAAGCGAAACCAGCCATCCATGACCAACTCAGGTATTTCTATAACCAAGTAAAGCCCTCTGCTAATGAAGTCAGCCGATGAATAAATGCTTCACGACATCTTACCCCATTTGCAAGTGCTACACTTCCTCCACAGTGATAGGTATCCACCGTGTATTGTGAGACCTTTCATAGTACTGACAAGGATGTTTTCAAGTAGCTTTTCTAAAGGATGGGGATGGATGGGAAGAAAGCCCACCTTATCTTCCATCTTCCCAACTTAAGTGTCACAGAGTTTCACCCTTCTCTGTTCATCTTTCAAGACTTGACTACACTCAGGTACCAGAGCCAGCCTGTGACTTCTTCACATTCACTAAGTGTATTGAGTTATCAAGTTTCTCTTGTCGCTTGTCCTTTCCACAGTGCAGATAGGAACATGGAACCTTTTTCATGAATTGTGTGGTTTTTAATTTCTATGCAACAGGCACACAGGGTACTCCAAAACGTTTTAGCAGGTGAATTGACGATTCTGTGCACTGTATATTATGACCTCTGCAACATCTACAAGCAGCAGTACACTGACTTGACTTCATTTAAACCATAGAAACAAATGAGTCTTTTATTTGTGTATTATAATATATCAATAAACCTCTGTGGGGAGAGAAAAGATGTGAGTCTGTATTCACTGGACTACAAATATTCTGTGTCCTGAAATCACGTAATGGAAAGATGAAACAGAAATACAAAATGAACATTAACGTGAGCTTTTAATTTTTCTAATCCCTTAACAACACAATTTATATGAGGTAGAAAAGTACAAAAATAATGAGGAATAAATAATAATCATGTGATGAAAATTATTAAGAGGAAGCAAATTATACCAAAAAATTTAAAGGACTAGTCAGAAGAAAATCTTCTGGGGACATAAACAAAGAAAGCCAGACTAGAAAATGACCGTATTTTTCTGGCATCTCATTCCTGTGATTCTGTGACCAAAGCTGTTACTAGCTGAAGAGACAATCAATAATACATCTGGAGCCATTGTGAGCATTGGCTAGAATCAACGAAATAATACACAGGTCATTGGTGTGACCATAACACGCACATCAGCAATAGCAACGACTGAAAAACACACAGGTGCACAACACAAAGGCCCAAGGACACCACTGTGAAATGCTTTGAGAGCTGATAACCTCTCATAGCTGTACTGCAGATATGGGGTGGAAGCAATGAGCTGAGCATCTATGAAGATGTGCCTTAAATCATGCACATATTGTGCAGAATAAATCAACAACAGTTTAATCACTGCAACAAAAGCCCAAGGTTGATACTGATAAACTCTTCAAACAGCAACACAGCAGTGTTTTTTCTAAGACAACTTTGGCTAGAATCCGTAGAGTGGCTACTTTGCACCTGGAGAAGTTCAATAGAACCACATGAAAGAAATCAGATATAAATCTGTATGAAAGAGAGATGAAAAACTCTTAGACAGACAGATGGTATTTTTAAAATTATAATGAAATCAGCTTCAGGGAAAAATCTTTGACAGGGAAGCGAGGTGAGAAAATAAGCAGCATTAGCATAATGGCTCCCACAGTCCAGGTAAGATGCAACGAACGAATGCAGAATGTAGAGTAGTCTTAAAAGGAGCCTCTCACAGAACCCTGACCCGCCAACATGTCTAGGTGTTCAGAGCTGCCAAAAAAACCAGAGAGCTTGCCATTATTTCCTGTTTCCAAGTAAATGCAGAAGTGTCCCTGGAAAACTTGTGACCAGGA
The DNA here is from genome assembly GCF_000001635.26 of Mus musculus. Classification (NCBI taxonomy): domain Eukaryota; kingdom Metazoa; phylum Chordata; class Mammalia; order Rodentia; family Muridae; genus Mus; species Mus musculus. Next base: position 80,510,400 of record NC_000075.6, on the reverse strand, counting down.
AATCAATCTTAATGGACAAAAAGAAGCTGCTCTCTGCCTTGTCCTCAACTTTGGTTCCAGGGTGGATAATAGGTCAAAAACTACATTTGACTCTCTAACCACAGTTACTTTAAGAAGAAAATAGCATCTGCTGTTTATTTCACAGCTATCAGTCAGGATGGAGGTTGGGGAATATCCTTTGTCCCCAGATGACTATAAAAGGAAGCTTTTCCACAATGCATACATGCATACAAGTTGTAGAACTATGTGACCCACCAAGCACATCTCTCTCCACCACTCTAGCTGTGTTCTCTCTACTGTGTGTGTGTGTGTGTGTGTGTGTGTGTGTGTGTGTGTGTTGCGCACACATGAGCACAGGTGTATGCACTCACCGGCACATGTCAGAGTGGGTGGTGAGAAAAATAGGAAGGGGCAAATGGGAAAGGGAATGGGGAACAGGAACAGAGATGAAGACAGAGACAGGAAATGATGAAACAAAGATGAAGATCAGAGAAACACCGAAGCTGCTGAGGAAGAGGAACAGGGTGGGGAAGCTGGATCAAAACACAGATGTACAACCCCTCTTCCAGAACCGTTCTCCTGCCTCACACAAAGAAAGACAAAACCAAGTTTGAAGGGATGTTTTCTCCCTGGGCTCTCTGTTTATTCCACATTTGCTTAACCACCATGTAGTTAATTCATAGCTCGCTTGACTATTTTCAACAGACACCCATAATACCCTACATAGGTTCCCCTTTTTCTGGGACTACCCTTCTGTTTTCTGCTTCTTGGGTTCTCGCTAAGTCCTTTTCCCTTGCTTCTCTTTATCCTGATTTCTAAATTTCTATCACTGACTCTCCTCTCTGTCTTCTCTCCCCTGTCTGTTTTTTACCTTTTCCACGGCCTTTGCAAAGTTCCTTCTGCTTTCCTTAAAGATCCCTCCAGCCACTATATAGTCTCTGAAACTTGTTGACATTGGGACTTAGGTAGCAAAATCTCTTTAACTCATCATTATCAGGAGGGGGTTAAAAAAAAAGGTTATTGTCATCTAATAAAAATGTCCAGTGTAAATATTATTTCTTAAAACCTCCAGCTTTCAACCACCCAGGAAGAGCCTTGAAACCACAGTCCCAGGAAGGCAAGCTGTGAGAACACACCGACTCCCTTTGTGCTTACAACCTGCACATCCATTGTGTGGACGCTCTTGTTTCTGCAGAAGGCCTTCAGGGTCAATCATCAGAACATTTTTCTATTAATCTGCTTAGCAACCCCATCTTCACAGATGCTGCCTAAACGAGGATTCTGAGTAATAAACTGTATACATCCCAGCAGACGGCCCATAGAAACAGCCTTGTCCGACTAGTCACTACGAACTCTGCACCACAAACACTTGCTCTGCTCCATGGCCTTGCCAGAATCACGCTCCATGTCAGAGTTATTCTCTGTGGAGGGAAAACATTTTAATTGAGTATTGTTTGTTGTTTGCATTGTAAGCAGGCAGAGGTGCCCTTAGATAGAAATATGAAGAGTCTGCCTGTCAGCTGAGTCCTGCTTCTTCCTTTCCTTACCTACCCATCCTCCTCTGGTTTTGCCCACCAGAGACCCTTAGCCCAGTAATAAGATTCATGTCCCTGCCTTCCATGAGGTGCCACCCACTTTTAACTAGCATTCCCAATTCCAGGAGCAAAATCACCCAACTAACTAATAAAACTATGCCAAGAAAAAGTAATTCCAAGCAAATGGTTAACTTTGTTGTCTGCAAGAGTTTTATAGGAATACAACCGTTTTAGATGAAAGATAACTTTGCTAGCAAACACAAAGGTCCTTTCATGGCACACAGAGACACTGAGAGGTCAACCTCAATGCTCAGCTAAATTTCTGCACACAATTGGATGACAGAATCTATACACAAAACAAAAGTGGACTCTGTGACATAGTGCCCTTGATAAGCTATGCAGAGACCTTTTGTTAAGAGGAGTTGTGTATGAATTTCTAAATAGTCTCACATCCTAAATATAATACACTTTACTAACAAGAGCCAGTGCTATTGTCCACTGTGCTGATTTTCTAACTATCTACAGCTGATTTGAGGCAGCAAACACCAAAATACAGGATTTCTTGTTAAGTCCTTTCAAATGTTGACAAGCAAATGTGTAGTGCCAATTAATCCCTGCCCCTAGAAAGAGGGCATCACTGAGAATTTCAGATCTGAATATACATACCTGCAGTTATAATGTATATGTGTATACCTTTGTACATATACACCTTCATGCCTACATGTATGTGTTTACACATAAGCACACAGAGAAGCAGAATGGGGACATCAGATGTTCCAGAGAGAAAGCTATCAAAAATACCTTCCTCAGCCTTCCGTGGCCAATCTACCCTTTCTACTTTGGGCTTGTATAAGAATTCTTATACAATTATAGCAAATGTCTCCCTCTTCCCAAACTCACTTGAGTATATTCTGTTACTTGATATCAACAGATCCCAAGCTAAGAAGTTAAACGTGTTGTTACAGAGGCAATATAACTACGCACAAAATAAGGTTAACATTTTAGTTGGCTTCCCATCCTCAGGACATGAATTTTATTACACTGTGTACTACTAAAAACGGCTCAAGGATTGCTTGTACCATCTTTACAAATCTATGGAAAACCCTAAGTGTAGACCACTAAAAATAGGTATGAATCTTCATAGGCTTTTCTCTAACCCTTTCTAAATATAGATTCATTTCAGATGAACTTGATGTAAACTCAACACAGTTGATAGACGACATAGACAGAGAACTGACCGACAATGCACTGAGTTTAAATGTATAAGGCGTTATGTCTTACTCTGAGAGCTGGGTTTCTATTAATATTCTAATAAGGGGCCAGGAAGCTCACAAATGATTGTAATAAAAGACATGCTATGGAGGAAAGCTGTGCAAGTATAAGCACTGAGAGGCTGGGAAGGGATCGAGGACTTCCTGAGTGAGAGGCCACATGGTCTCAAGATTGCAGGTAACCCTGAGAGGTTGACCCCATCTGTGAAAGCAGAGATGGTAAGAAAGAGTACAGAAGGAACCTGCTGCTGGATACAGGGGCTGAACAGCATAGGGCTGCTCTAGGCAGAACAGAACATGGTTTGTCTGTGGTGTAAAATGCCAGAGACATGATAAAACAAAAGGGAAGGAAGGAAGGAAAGAAAGAGAGAGAGAGAAAGAGAGAGAAGGAAGGAAGGAAGGAAGGAAGGAAGGAAGGAAGGAAGGAAGGAAGGAAGGAAGGAAAATAGATTGAATAGATTGGCAACAGTTTCTCACAAGCTGAAGTTTCTGAAACTTTATTCTGTTGTCAAGAAGGACATGAGGCAGATGTGAGGGTAGGGGCTCTAAAGTGACAAAATGAGCTTTTGTATGTGTAAAGAAATACCTCGGGATATAAGGTAAAATGACTAGGAAGATGGAGCAGAGAAAAAATTGGGTGGAGAAGCTGCCGGAAGTTCCCCAGGTGAAAGTTAATGAGGTGCAAGCCAGGACGGCTGAGGCGGGAATAGAACTGAAGGGATAACGGGAGCACTGCTGCAAAGGTGGGCTGACAGGAGATGCTGGTGAATGAGGAGGGAAGCTAAACATATTTTTAAATGAATTACAGCCACACAGCCATGCTGATTTGCGTTCTTCTTTTTAAAAGGGAATTAATGTTTTCCCTCATGATATTTTGTGGGAATAAAGAGGTATACCTGCAAAGGCAAACACCCAACAGGGAAGGACGTAGTGCATACAGTGCCTCAGTTTCTCTCCATTGTACCTGCAATGCTTATTAATATGCTGCCCTCGTTAGAGTTGAGAATTAAACATGTACACACCTGTCATTTTACTGTTGTTGTTATACATGGCCAGACCAAAGCTGACCAAGGTATTGTCAGATTCATTGACCCTTGAAGGCACTGCAAGGGAAACAGCAGAAAGGGCAGAGGGAGCAAGCCCCCTAAGGCTTTCCTTTACACCAGTCTTGACAGTAACCAACACTAAAGAACCAGTGGTGAAAGCCTGAACTATGTGAAATACGACTCTGGTTGAACACAAGGAAGCAAAAGGAAATGTCATTCAGACAAGGCTGGAGGGCTCCTAGACTGGGAACAACACTGACAAGGAACAAAGGCCAAAGAAGACTGAAAAAGAACTTGGCAAAGGTGATGCCTGGAACTGTTTCTAAGTCACACTTCTACTACGGGAGGCATCGGCACGGATCTGTTACCATATTTAACTCTTTGCAAAAATATGTATGGTTAATTGCCTGATGTCGTGAATGAGAATTTCTGGAAAGAAACTATGACTACAAAAACTAGTTGACTGATAAGGACTTCAGTGATACAGAGAAGCCTAGAACATTGCAAATTATCTTGGGCCATGAGTAACCCTCTTTTATATTCTTTTATAACCTCCCCCCTCTATATGATCAAATATCTTTCTGACAAACTCTTTTGGAATACACAACCAAAACTCATATTGACACCAACCAACAGTCTAAGGGCGCGGCCAGCTACCATCTGAGGTTCCCCTGCTTTCCTGTAACCTGCGTGCTCAGTGGACTCACTGATGCATTTGGAAAGGATCTGATTTGTGAATGTCTTTCTTCTGTAACTATAAAACTAACTTCTCCAATCCTGAGTCCTTGCCTTCCAGAGGAGCACCTGGAAATCCTCTGCTGCTGAAGATGCTGGCTTTTTACAGTGATCAAAAGTCTAATTAGAACCGAACTGATAACCATATTGGGTGCATGGTCTTTGGGTAAAACTGAATCTGTGTTTCTGAGATGATGGTCACTCATATTTGGTTTCGTGATGGTTCATATTTGTTGCTTGAAAGGTCAGAGCTATTCTGTGGGCAATGTGGATTTTGTTAACTTATATTAAAATGTCTGTTCCAAGCATCCTCTTTTCATTCTAGAATGGGTCAGAGAGTATCAGACTAGATATTCACCAAGGGTATCCTAAGAATAGTAGCTGACTTTCTGAGAGTGGTGTGGGAAGATTCGGCAACTTCCATGATTGATTTTGTCCTGTCAGTACCTGTAGTGTTAAGTGCACTGGACTCTAGAAGCAGCTGGACTCAGCACTCCCTTACATAGAAGAGACATGCAGATATTTGTTTCATTTCCTTTATCTTTGAAATTCAACTCATCTATAATATATACTATGCTTCCCCAAAGTCTCTGATAATGAAGGAATTCTAGTCTTGAGTCTTTGCTTTTCAAAGGAACCTTCAGAAGGCCTGTAACATCTCTTTCATGCCAAGCTTGGCATACTAGTGTCCAGATTAGAATTCAAACCAGTCAATCTATCATTAAATAAGCCTCTGTTGCTGAAGACACTGGTCTTATTTTACACAGTGATACTAAATAATAATAATTTGACACTAAGTTTGATTTAGAAAATATCCGGGCAGCAATCTTCTTTGCCTCTCTTTCCCAAGAAATTGGGGACCCCATTTGTCATTTAAATAATGTAAGAACCCATTTAAATGATTCTCTACTACATGCATCTACTCTAAGGGGTGTGGCCCATGACTAGGCCCTGCAATATTCAAATCACTCACCAAATACTAAGCTCTAGGGAAAGACAGAATTCATTTACCTCATACTCCCCCACCCACATACCTAACCTAGTCTCTGAAAAAAAGCAATTTGCATGGAATTTGCCCCTTGAATTTGATGTCCCTACTCTGTAAGTGAAACTGGAAACCCACATTCCACACGGATTTTTTTTCCTCAAAGCAAATATGCTCTATTTGCTGAAGGCTCTTACTTCTTTCTTTTGTCTTTCCCTTCACAGGCCTTTCAAAGCTGTGCTAAGAACTTGTTTACTGAATAAAGAAGAAAAGAGGAGGGAAAGTAGGGGTGAGTACCAGAGGGACACAGCCTTGTTCCTGAAAGACTCCAGGAACATCAGCCTAAGCCAGTGATTCTCAACATATGGGGAAAGTCAACAGACCTTTTCACAAGGATCACTAAAGACCACTAGAAGACACATATATTTACATCACAATTCATAAGAGTAGCAAACCACTGGTCTAACCATTCAAGAAGTGGGGCATTAGTAACCCAACTCAAAAAGTCCTTTCTAATTTTCTAAACTTTTGAGGCATTATTAAGAAAATATTTCTACATGTTATATTAAAAAATAAAGGAAACTTTTCCAACACTAGAGATGAACCAGCAAAACTTTCATTTAGTAAAAAGTGTTCATTTAGTAAACTGTATGAGAGAAAGAGAAGGCAGAGAGACTGTGAAGTAAAATCAGGGAAAATAAAACCTAAAAGGCTTATTAATCATTGCAATGGATGGGTCTCATAGAACATAACAGAAGTATAAACAGGAGCTGAATATTTGAAAATATTAAGGAATTATCATTAATGTATTGATGTGATATTGGAATTGTGGTTATTTTTAATAAGTTCATTGCCAATAAATAAAAGCTAAATATTTATAGTTAGGAAAAAATGTATGATTTGCTTGGAAATATATATAGAACTTATTTCCTTCAATAAGTAGGTATATAAATGAAACAAGACAGGTCATGAATTCTATTCTTTTTCTTTTTTTTTTCTTTTTTGATATTTTTATTAGGTATTTTCCTCATTTGCATTTCCAATGCTATCCCAAAAGTACCCCATACCTTCCCCCCACTCCCCTACCCACCCACTTCCACTTTTTGGCGCTGGCGTTCCCCTGTACTGGGGCATATAAAGTTTGCATGACCAAAGGGCCTCTCTTTCCAGTGATGGCCGACTAGGCCATCTTTTGATACATGTGCAGCTAGAGACAAGAGCTCCGGGGTACTGGTTAGTTCATAATGTTGTTCCACCTATAGGGTTGCAGATCCCTTTAGCTCCTTGGGTACTTTCTCTAACTCCTCCATTGGGAGCCCTGTGATCCATCCAATAGCTGACTGTGAGCATCCACTTCTGTATTTGCTAGGCTCTGGCCAAGTCTCACAAGAGACAGCTATATCTGGGTCCTTTCAGCAAAATCTTGCTAATGTATGCAATGGTGTCAGAGTTTGGAGGCTGATTATGGAATGGGTCCCTGGATATGGCAGTCTCTAGATGGTCCATCATTTTGTCTCAGCTCCAAACTTTGTCTCTGTAACTCATTCCATGGGTGTTTTGTTCCCAATTCTAAGAAGGGGCAAAGTGTCCACACTTTGGTCTTTGTTCTTCTTGAGTTGCATGTGTTTCGCAAATTGGGTATTCTAAGTTTCTGGGCTAATATCCACTTATCAGTGAGTACATATTGTGTGAGTTCTTTTGTGATTGGGTTATCTCACTCAGGATGATGCCGTCCAGGTCCAACCATTTGCCTAGAAATTTCATAAATTCATTCTTTTTAATAGCTGAGTAGTACTCCATTGTGTAAATGTACCACATTTTTAGTATCCATTCCTCTGTTGAGGGGCATCTGGGTTCTTTCCAGCTTCTGGCTATTATAAATAAGGCTGCTTAACGATCTAAACAGTCCCATATCCCCTAAAGAAATAGAAGCAGTCATTAATAGTCTCCCAACCAAAAAAAAAAAAAAAAAAAAAAAAAAACCCAGGGCCAGATGGGTTTAGTACAGAGTTCTATCAGACCTTCAAAGAAGATCTAATTCCAGTTATGCACAAACTATTCCACAAAATAGAAGTAGAAAGTACTCTACCCAACTCATTCTTTGAAGCCACAATTACTCTGATACCTAAACTACAGAGAGATCCAACAAAGATAGAGAACTTCAGACCAATTTCCCTTATGAATATCAATGCAAAAATCCTCTATTCTTTTTCGTAAATATTTTTATATACCTCACAATCACAAGATCATGAAAATATAGTTGTGGAGTTTGTTTGTTTGTTTGTTTGTTTGTTTTAAAAGGAATAAAAGTCCACAGTCTGTTAACATTCTAATTAATGTTCTACTGCAAAAGATGAAACAACTTTAAATGCATTTTAAGTGACTAGGAAGGAGGGTTGGGAGAAGCAACATAGCTTCTGGGACAGGCAGAAGCGACACAGCTTCTGGGACAGACCCTATTTTGGGCTGCAGACATCCGGGCACCTTCCCTGCCAGAGGAGAGGTAGCCGCCCTGGGGGGCTCTGAACCCCAGAGCAGGTGAGGGAGCCATCTTGTCTCCTGGGTCCCTCTGAGACCAGTCTGTGCAGCCAAGAGTATAGACTGCAGAAGTGACACAGCTTCTGGGACAAGCCCTGTTTTGGGCACCAGACCTCCAGGCACCTTCCCCGCCAGAGGAGAAGTGGATATCCAGGAGAGCTCTGACCCCCAGAGCAGATAAGGGAGCCATCTTGTCTCCCGGGTCCATCTGAGACCAGTCTGCACAGATCAGCTCACAGACTGCAGAAGTGACACAGCTTCTGGGTTAGACCCCAGTTTCAGACTCTAGACATCCGGGCACCTTCCCCACCAGAGGAGAGGAGACCACCTGGGAGGGCTTTGACCTCCACAGAAGGTGAGGGAACCATCTTGCATCTTGGGTCCCACAAAGACCAGTCTGTACAGGTGAGCACGCAGACTGCAGAGGCACCCCATCTTCTAGGACAGGCACTGTGTCAAGCCTTAATCTTCAGCCAGGAGGCAGGTCTGAAAGCCAGACCTCTATGCACCTTCCCTGCAAGAGGAGAGCTTGATGAAGAGGGTACTCTGACCACTGAGACTCAGAAGAGAGCTGGACTCCCAGGACAGCTGACAGGGACTAAAAGAATCACAGGAGAAACAGACTCAGCCAGAGACAACTATATCAAATAACACCAGAAATTACCAGATGGCAAAAGGCAAACATAAGAATCTTACCAACAGAAACCAAGACCACTCACCATCACCAGAACCCAGCACTCCCAACTCAGCCAGTCCTGGATACCCCAACACACCTGAAAAGCAAGATTCAGATTCAAAATCATATCTCATGGTGCTGGTAGAGGACCTTAAGAAGGGCATTAATAACTCACTTAAAGAAATACAGGAGAACACTGCTAAACAGGTAGAAGCCCTTAAAGAGGAAACACAAAAAAATCTCTTAAAGAATTACAGGAAAATACAACCAAACAGGTAATGGAATTGAACAAAACTGTACAAGGCCTAAAAGGGGAAGTAGAAACAATAAAGAAAACCCAAAGTGAGACAACTCTGGAGATAGAAACTCTAGGAAAGAAATCAGGAATCATAGATGTGAGCATCAGCAACAGAATGCAAGAAATGGAAGAAAGAATCTCAGGTGCAGAAGATTCTATACAGAGCATGGGCACAACAATCAAAAAAAATGCAAACTGCAAAAAGATCCAAACTCAAAACATCCAGGAAATCCAGGACACAATGAGAAGACCAAACCTACGGATAATAGGAGTAGATAAGAATGAAGACTTTCAACTTAAAGGGCCAGCAAATATCTTCAACAAAACTATAGAAGAAAACATCCCAAACCTAAAGGAAGAGATGCCCATGATCATACAAGAAGCCTACAGGACTCCAAATAGACTGGACCAGAAATTCCTCCCGACACATAATAATCAGAACAACAAATGCACTAAATGAAGATAAAATATTAAAAGCAGTAAGGGAAAAAGGTCAAGTGACATATAAAGGCAGGCCTATTAGTATTACACCAGACTTCTCACCAGAGACTATGAAAGCCAGAAGATCCTGGACAGATGTTATACAGACACTAAGAGAACACAACTGCCACCCCAGGTTGCTATACCCAGCCAAACTCTCAATTACCATAGATGGAGAAACCAAAGTATCCCATGACAAAACCAAATTCACACAGTATCTTTCCACGAATCCAGCCCTTCAAAGGATAATAACAGGAAAAAAAAAAAAAAAAAAAAACAATATAAGGACGGAAACCACACCCTAGAAAAAGCAAGAAAGTAATCCCTCAACAAAGCAAAAAGAAGACAGCCACAAGAACAGAATGCCAACTCTAACAACAAAAATAATAGGAAGCAACAATTACTTTTCCAAATATCTCTTAATATCAATGGACTCAATTCCCCAATAAAAAGACATAGACTAACAGACTGGCTACACAAACAGGACCCAACATTCTGCTGGTTACAGGAGACCCATCTCAGGGAAAAAGACAGACACTACCTCAGAGTGAAAGGCTGGAAAACAATTTTCCAAGCAAATGGTGTGAAGAAACAACCTGGAGTAGCCATTCTAATATCGAATAAAATTGAACTCCAACCCAAAGTGATCGAAAAAGACAAGGAGGGGCACTTCATATTCATCAACGGTAAAATCTACCAAGATGAATTCTCAATTCTGAATACCTATGCTCCAAATACAAGGACAGCCACATTCATTAAAGAAACTTTAGTAAAGCTCAAAGCACACATTGTACCTCGCACAATAATAGTGGGAGACTTCAACACCCCACTCTCACCAATGGACAAATCCTGGAAACAGAAACTAAACAGAGACACATGGACACTAACAGAAGTTATGAAACAAAAGGGTTTAATAGATATCTACAGAACATTTTATCCTAAAACAAAAGGATATACCTTTTTCTCAGCACCACATGGTACCTCCTCCAAAATTGACCATATCACAAAACAGGCCTCAACAGGTACAAAAATATTGAAATTATCCCATGCATCCTATCAGATTACCATGGACTAAGGCTGATCTTCAATAACAGCATAAATGATAGAAAGTCAGCATTCATGTGGAAACTGAACAACACTCTACTCAATGATACATTGGTCAAGGAAGAAATAAAGAAAGAAATTAAAGACTTTTAAGGGTTTAATGAAAATGAAGCCACAACATACCCAAAATTATGGGACACAATGAAGGAAGTCCTAAAAGAAAAACTTATAGCCCTGAGTGCCTCCGAAAAGAAACTAGAGAGACCATACACTAGCAGCCTGACAGCACACCTAGAAGCTCTAGAACTAAAAGAAGCAAATTCACCCAAGAGGTGTAGAACAAAGGAAATGATCAAATGCAGGGCTGAAATCAAGCAAATGGGAACAAAAAGAACTATTCAAAGAATCAACCAAACCAGGAGCTGGTTCTTTAAGAAAATCAACAAGATAGATAAAGCCTTACCCAGACTAACTAGAGGACACAGGAACAGTATTCTAATTAACAAAATCAGAAATGAAAAAGGAGACATAACAACAGAACCTGAGGAAATCCAAAACACCATCAGATCCTACTACAAAAGGCTATACTCAAAACTGGAAAACCTGGATGAAATGGACAGATACCAGGTACCAAAGTTAAATCAGGATCAGATTAACGATCTAAATAGTCCTATTTCCCCTAAAGAAATAGAAACAGTCTTCAATAGTCTCCCAACCAAAAAAAGCCCAGGACCAGATGGGTTTAGTACAGAGTTCTATCAGACCTTCAAAGAAAATCTAACTCCAACTCTCCTCAAACTATTCCACAAAATAGAAAGAGACGTTACTCTACCCAATTCATCCTATCAATCCACAATTACTCTGATACCTAAACCACACAAAGATCCAACAAAGAAAGAGAAATTCAGACCAATTTCTCTTATGAATATCCATGAAAAAATACTCAATAAAATCTTTGCAAACCAAATCCAAGAACACATCAAAATGATCATACATCATGACCAAGTAGGTTTCATCTCAGGGATGCAAGGATGGTTTAATATGTGGAAATCCATCAACGTAATTCACTATATAGACAAACTCAAAGACAAAAACCACATGATCATCTCCTTAGATGAGGAGAAAGCAATTGACAAAATTCAACACCCATTCATGAGAAAAGTCTTGAAAATATCAGGAATTCAAGGCCCATACCTAAATATAATAAAAGCAATCTACAGCAAACCAGTAGCCATCATCAAAATAAATGGAGAGAAACTTGAAACAATCCCACTAAAATCAGGGACTAGACAAGGCTGCCCACTTTCTCCCTACCTATTCAATATAGTACTTGAAGTCCTAGCCAGAGCAATTCCACAACAAAAGGAGTTCAAGAGGATACAAATTGGAAAGGACGAAGTCAAAATATCACTATTTGCAGATGAAATGATAGTATATATAAGTAACTCTAAAAATTCCATCAGAGAACTTCTAAACCTGATAAACAACTTCAGTGCTGTAGCTGGATATAAAATTAACTCAAACAAATCAATGGCCTTTCTCTACACAAAGGATAAACAGGCTGAGAAAGAAATTAGGGAAACAACACCCTTCACAATAGGCACAAATAATATATAATAACTTGGTGTGACTCTAAATAAGGAAGTGAAAGATCTGTATAATAAAAACTTCAAGTCTCTGAAGAAAGGAATTGAAAAAGATCTCAGAAGATGGAAAGATCTCCCATGCTCATGGATTGGCAGGATTAATATAGTAAAAATGGCTAACCTGCCAAAAGCAATCTACAGATTCAATGCAATCCCCATCAAAATTCCAACTCAATTCTTCACTGAGTTAGAAATGGGAATTTGCAAATTCATCTGGAATAATAAAAAACCTAGGATAGCAAAAACTATTCTCAACAAAAAAAGAACCTCAGGTGGAATCACCATCCCTGACCTCAAGCTGTACTACACAGCAATTGTGATTAAAAAAAAACTGCATGGTACTGGTACAGCAACAGACAGGTAGATCAATGGAATAGAATTGAAGACTCAGAAATGAATCCACACACCTATGGTCACTTGATCTTTGACAAGGGAGATAAAACAATCCAGTGGAAAAAAGACAACATTTTCAACAAATGGTGCTGGCACAACTGGCGGTTATGATGTAGAAGAATGCAAATTGATGCATTCTTATCTCCTTGTACAAAGCTCAAGTCTAAGTGGATAAAAGACCTCCACATAAAACCAGAGCTGAAATTTATAGAGGAGAAAGTGGGAAAAAGCCTCAAAGATGTGGGCACTGGGGAAAAATTCCTAAACAGAACAGCAATGGCTTGTGCTGTAAGATCAAGAATTGACAAATGGGACCTCATGTAATTGCAAATATTCTGTAAGGCAAAAGGCCACCAACAGATTGGGAAAGGATTTTTATCAATCCTAAATCTGATAGGGGACTAATATACAATATATACAAAGAGCTCAAGAAGCTGGACTCCAGAAATTCAAATAACCCCATTAAAAAATGGGGTACAGAGCTAAACAAAGAATTCTCAAATGAGGAATACTAAAGGGCTGAGAAGCACCTGAAAAATGTTCAACATCCTTAATTATCAGGGAAATGCAAATCAAAGCAACCTTGAGATTCCACCTCACTCCAGTCAGAATGGCTAAGATCAAAAATTCAAGTGACAGCAGATGCTGGCAAGGATGTGGAGAAAGAGGAACAATCTTCCATTGCTGGTGGGATTGCAAGCTTGTACAACCACTCTGGAAATCAGTCTGGTAGTTCCTCAGAAATTTGGACATAGTACTACTGGAAGATCCAGCAATACCTCTGCTGGGCATATACCCAGAAAATGTTCCAACTGGTAATAAGGACACATGCTCCACTATGTTCATAGCAGCCTTGTTTATAATAGCCAGAAGCAGGAAAGAAACCAGATGTCCCTCAACAGAAGAATGGATGGATACAGAAAATGTTGTACATTTACACAATGGAGTACTACTCAGTTATTAAAAACAATGAATTTATGAAATTCTTGGGCAAATGGATGTATCTGGAGGATATCATCCTGAGTGAGGTAACCCAATCACAAAAGAAGTCGCTTGATATGCACTCACTGATAAGTGGATATTAGCCCAGAAACTTAGAATGCCCAAGATACAATTTGCAAAACACAAGAAAATCAAGAAGAATGAAGACCAAAGTGTGGATACTTCATTCCTCCTTAGAATATGGAACAAAGCACCCATGGAAGGAGTTACAGAGACAAAGTTTGGAACTAAGATGTAAGGATGGACCATCCAGAGACTACCCCACCTGGGGATCCATCCCATAATCAGCCACCAAACGCAGACACTATTGCATATGCCAGCAAGATTTTGCTGAAAGGACCCTGATATAGCTCTCTCAAGTGAGGCTATGCCAGTGCCTGGCAAATACAGAAGATGCTCACAGTCATCTATAGGATGGAACATAGAGCCCCCAATGGAGGAGCTAGAGAATGTACCCAAGGAGCTGAAGTGGTCTGCAACCCTATAGGTGGAACAACAATATGAACTAACCAGTACCCCCAGAGCTCATGTCTCTAGCTGCATATGTAGCAGAAGATGGCCTAGTTGGCCATCATTGGGAAGAGAGGCCCCTTGGTCTTGCAAACTTTATATGCCCCAGTACAGGGAAATGCCAGGGCCAAGAAGTGGGAGTGAGCAGGTAGGGGAGCAGGGAGGGGGGAGGGTATAGGGAACTTTCGGGATAGCATATGAAATATAAATAAAGAAAATATCTAATAAAATAAAATAAAATAAAATTCATACCAAAAAATAAATAAATAAAAATAAGAGAAAGGAGGGTTGGTAATATAGCTTGGAAGGTGCTTCCTTGATGTAGTGCCACAGACCCTTTGGATCCCTTTGTCTGAGTGGAACGGGTCTCTGGGGCAGGTGGGCAAAATGTTGGATGGAATGACAGATAGATGCATGCAGGAGAGGTTGTGTAGAATCTGAATGTAATTTGTCAAATCGAGCATCAAACTTTTTATACAGAAGAAAATAGGGAAGTTGGGTGACACACCCGCAAGGTACAAAGAGGTTACTGGATTCTTACATAAAACAGAGGAATGCAAACACAGAAGGTCTAACAGAAACCACCTGGGATAGAATTCATTGTTAACAACTGGGATCAACAAGAGCTCCACCTAAGATTCACTTAATCTTAGAAGCCAGGGTCAAGGGCTTGGTGCCCTTGCCATAGTTCCTAGTTTAGTCTATTGTATAGTCCACCTTTCCCCTAGGCCATTGTAAATACGTGTGTATGGGTGTTACTCAGCTATCTATAGTTCTAAGTATCTATTCCGGTTCCTCTTAAGGTCTCAAATTTCCTTCTTCCTAGATGATGGTAAATTTCTGTGTAGGGCAGTGACTTATCTTTTATTCAAAGTGATAGTGTAATACCAGAGGAAATTCTGAATGTCACTGAATAGCAACATTCTTACTGAATTCCAAGCCCATGGTCTGCTCATGGACTTTCTAGGACTGTTGGAACACTGGTGAAGGCTTAGCTATGTCAGAATTCAAACTTAAAAGGCACTTATACTAGGATAATACTAAAAGAGAGCACGTGGATCCATACACCAGACTAATTCGGGAATAGGGTTTGAGTATATGAGTTAAAGAGAATGCCAGACTCCAGGAGGTGAGTTTCCGTGAAACTCTCTGCCTCGTGAGTGGCTTCCAGGCCTCTTGGCCTGTCAAGCTGACTCGACCAGAGTGCATGGCAATGTAGAAGGCCCCAGATGAGAGTTTTGTCAGGAGAGGCCGTTCGAAATTTTTCATAGAGTCAATTTCATCATGATCTGGAGTTTTTAATGCATTTCCCTTTTTTATTGAAATAGATTTTTTTCCTCTCACTAGTATATCCTGATTATGGTTTCTTCTTCCTTCTCCTACACCTCTCAGTTCTACCCACATGCCCATCCCATCCCATTTCTTTTTGTCTCTCATTAGAAAACAAAATGGTTTCTAAGGGATAGTAATTAAATAAAATATATTAAGATTTAGAACCTGATAAATGTTAATGGCAGCCTCTTGTTTACTTTGCTGTCTCTTTCCAGCTTATAAAGATATTTAAAATAGTATATAAACCTCAATAGGGTTTCAGTAGATACCTTGAAGAGAAAGGCAAGGAATCCTGCATCCTCCACTCTGCTCATGGAGAGGCCATGCAAAGCACAGCCTGGGGATGCAGCCGTGGTACTTAAGGGAGCAGCTGACTCCCAGGGGCTGATATCATTATTGTAATACTCTTACATTATGGGTTTTGACATTAAGAGATGATTCTACTACCTAGTTGCTAAGTCATCTGAATGTTGGCTGTAAAAGGTTGTCTTCTTCAAGGGCAGAGTAAAATAAATAAATAAATAAATAAATAAATAAAATCCCAGTTTTTCTTCTATCCTGTTTTATGTTGAAGTCCTTGATCCACTTGGATTTGAGTTTTGAGAATGATAGATATGGATCTATTTGCATTCTTTTACATGCAGGCATCCAGTTAGACCAGCATCCTTTTTGAAGATGCTTTCTTTGTTCCATTATATAGTTTTTGCTTCTTTGTCAAAAGCCAAGGGTCCACAAGTATGTGTTTACTTCTGTGTCTTCAGTTCCATTCCATTGACCAACCTGTCTGTGTTTTATGCAGTCAATATTGCTCAGTAGCACAGCTTGAGGTCACGGATGGCGATACCTCCAGAAGTTCTTTTGTTGTACAGGATTGTTTTAGCTGCCTTGGGTTTTTTGTTTTGTCATGTGAAGGTGAGAATTGTTCTTTCAAGGTCTGTAAAGAATTGGATTAGAATCTTGATGGGAATTGTGTTGAACATGTAGATTGCTTTTGGTATAATGGCTAGTTTTGCTATGTTAATCCTACCAATCCAAGAGCATAGGCGATCTTTCCATCTTCTTCAATTTCTTTCTTCAAAGGCTTGAGATTCTTGTCATATAGGTCTTTCTCTTGCTTGGTTAGAGTTACACCAAGATATTTTATATTATTTGTGGCTATTGTGAAGGCTGTTGCTTCCCTAATTTCTTATTCAGCCCATTTGTCACTATATTTCTTTTAATTAATTTTGTATCCAGCCATTTCGCTGAAGGTGTGTATCCATTGTAGGAGTTCTCTGGTAGCATTTTTGGGTTCACCTATTTATATTGTCCAAAAGGAGTGTGTTTCAAAACTGTCATCCCTGAGAGGAGTAAGAAGCATATATACATCAGTTCTGGCTTCCACTGATCAAGGTTTGTCTGAAAGACATCCAATGTGATGGTATTGCTGAAATCACAGGATGAAGATTAAGAGATAGCTATAGTTTGAGGTGAAACACTGTTAGAAAGATGGGTGGAAGTGTGACATACATAACTTATGCATTATTTTCTGGACAATGATGTACGTTCTGTGGTTTGAAGTGACTCAAGAGCTATCTTCTGCATGGCCTCATAGCAACACTATAAAACATAGAAGGAATTATTATTAATCCCATTTGGGAAAGGCAACTGTATAAATAATTTACTGTATTTTTGTTAATAAATGATTTGGCCACCAAAAAAAAATGAAAAGAGAAAAAGAAAAACCTAATAGAATGTCAAGTAGCATTATGGCACTTGCTATTCGGTGCTTCTGTATGCACGCAACCTGGTATGTCTTGCTGTCCCTCTAACCCTCCTCCTGAATATGAATGTAGGGTTGAGGGTGATCTACATCAAAATACAAACGGCTCTTACAGATGAGAACCAGTTCACTGTGTAGTGTCAACATGGTGGAGATCAGTTGACAGCAAATATGTTCCTGAAATTTTCAAGTGCATAGAAAATGCTTTTGTATTAGGTATTTTCTTCATTTACATTTCAAATGCTATCCCCTTTCCCAGTCTCCTCTCTGAAAGTCCCCTATACTCCCCTCCCTGCTGCCCAGCCCACCCACTCCCGCTTAGAATTCTCGTCTCAAATATTTCAACATGTACACATACAGGAATTTGCAAACTACTGGCTAGAGATCAAATATACTCTTCCTACTGTTTTGGTTCGTGTATTTGTTGTGTTGCTGTTGAGTTCATCCGTTTCTGTATTGCTTATGGCAATGTCAATAATTGTGACAGAGTACAGTATGCAAAGCCTAAAATGTTTACTATATAGCCATCTAGCCATTTACAGAAAAAAAATCAACCTCTAGTGTGTATTATAGATGTTTCTAGATGCAGGAGAAACCATGCAATATTAAAAACTGATTCCCAAACTCCAAATACCTAATTTTCAGATAATCATTAGAGAAAATACAAACCATCTGTAACTTGGTAACAGGTTTTAAGAGGTTTTTAGCACTTCCATTTTTAAAGTTGGACAAATGGTTGTCACTGGGGCATAAAAACTAATGACCTTCACCAGCCTTTCAACTGACACTAGGTAGGGCACAGTCCTGGACTAATACATTATAAATAAGGAACAGAGTATCTGCTACATACACACTTCCTATGAGCAAAAAGGCCTTAAATAAAGTCATTCATTACACTGCCTCAATTTTAAAACCTATTTTATTTTGTCTTTCTTTTTAAATCCAAAAATATCAAAGATGTTTTTCATTTGGCATACATATGCATCTCATGGCTTTCATAGGCATACAAAGTCAAATGCATTAAGAAGAAAGTTACAGCAATGTTGGGTTCATGGTAATGAGCCATGGAAAAGGTTTTGGTAATGTTTCTTTGGAGCAAGAGCAGCCAATTAAAGTGTGCGTGCTGCTGACTTCTGTCTAAATCACTTTGGAACAATTTGTCAACAAATAGGCTAAGAATTGCCATGGGTGGTTATTTTAAAACAGAAGAGGCAGGTACATTTTAATATACTAATCTAAGATTTTCTCTCGGTGGCGTGTCTCTTTCATTTAATCTCATTTAGAATCTCCCCAAGCTAGATGCAAAACAACCTGCCACAAAGTAGCTCAGGAGGAAGGTTCCAGCTCATTAGGGCTGCACTCATCACCATTGCATCCCATGGGAAAACGGAAAGTTAAGTGTGGTGATTGAAGCCCACATGAAATAAATCCACTCTGGCAGATTTTTCTCATCTGTCTCTTTTAATCATTACTCGCAAAGGCTACACCACAAATTTTTACCCACTTTTAAAAAAAAGTTGTTGAAAATGTATGTGTTCATATGGAGGAATATCTCCTTAATGTTTTAAGATCTAGTAAACCATGTTTAAGACAAATTTGGTGGCAGGGAATATAGCTCAACACATAAGCACTTGCTAAGTATTTATCAGGCCCTGAGTACAATCTACACTTCTGAGGGGTGGTAGAGAAGAGAGAAATGTTTAATATACCAAGAAGACAAGCAGCATTTTAATATTAATATATTTTTAGAAATCTATTGCTCAAGACTGCTGGCTGGTCTGATATTTCAATGTAAACTTGAGACAATAGAGTTAATTTGGTCAAAATGCTTTTTTTGGCTTCTCCAGCACCTATAACAGAGCCCCAGGCTACAAACTTAGGACGAGTTGAACAGTACCATAGATTCCACAAGGAGCATAAAGGGAGTGAGTACCTCATTGAATGCAAAACTACCATTTTCAAGGTGAGTCGGCAGTCCATAGAACCCTAAGAGGATTCTCAGTAACAGTTCATGAAACTCAATCTTTTCACTCAACCGGAGTATCAGAAGGCTACTCTGTAATGTGGGTAGGCAGCAATTCCAGAGAAGCTAAAGTTTGATTTCATGCATCCCTTATCTATGTTGCTGATATTTATTTGGGGGGGGGTTGTTTGTTTGTTTGTTTGCTTGCTTTCTTTCCTGGTGCCATTGAGCTCAGAGCTTTGATAAAAATTTTTGTCTTCCTTTTTTCCCTCCTCCTTCAGAGAGGAGCCCAGTCCAGTGGACACATCTACAAAATATTCCCACCACTAAGTCTGAGGGAAGACTGGGGAAGAGGGGGTCAGAGATCAGAGAGATTGTATGAGCCAGATGATCAAGGACTTCGCTGTGGGACTGTGTCTCCTAGTAACATGAGCTACAACTGTAAACAGTAAACAACATGATTGCCCAAATATGATCTGAATAAGGAAGACACCAACCAACAGACACCAAACTGTATGGGGTAAAGGCTATCAGGCCTCAACCCTACACAAGGAACTTCAGGCAACTGAGGAAAGTTGGGAGCAATCCCCAGGGAAGAACACACCAATTGTTTGTCCATTGCCAAATGGTCATCCCTGAAAACATACATACAAGCAACATTATATGGACTCATGGGTTATATTTTAGAATATATATGTACATACATATACGTATATGCATGCAATAACAATCCATGAAAAGAGATATGATGAATTTGAAATAGAATAGGGAGAGGTACATGGAAGGGCTTGATAGTTAGAAAGGGAAGGGAGAAATGCTGTAATTAAGTTACAGTGTCAACACTAAACGAAAATGTCCTCTCTCTCTCTCTCTCTCTCTCTCTCTCTCTCTCTGTATGTGTGTCTTTCCTTCTTTCTCCCTCTCTCTCAAACAATCACCAAATGAAAACATAACAAAAAATAATAAAACAAAAACTGCCAAAATAAAACCAAATCCCACAAAATTGACAGGCAAACAAGCAAACAAAAATAAAGAATTTGTTTTACGTTGTTGTCCAATTCTCTTGCCCTGCAGTGTGGTTACTGACATATGGCTAATAAACTCAATGACATTCCATTAGAAATAAACCAATTATCCTTTTGCCAATGGATATCAATTGCAAATAGCTTCTTGGTTAGGGGTGGGGGCCCATGTACACTTCTGCCTTATCAGAACTGGGACCTTGTCGGGCATAAATCTTTGCAGATCTTACACATGCTCCCAGACTCTTTGAGTTGATCTGTGCATTGGCTCTGTTGTGTCTGAAGAATGCTGTTTCCTGGGAGACATCCATCACCTCTGCTTTTTACAATCTCTCTGCTTCCTCTTCCACATAGATCCCCAAGCCTTGAAGGGAGGGCTTTGACGAAGTCATCCCATTTAGGACTAAGAGCTCCAAAGTCTCCCACTCTCTGCACACTGTCCAGTTGTGACTATCCCACCAATCACCCTTCTTATTAAGCGTAGATTCTTTTCTCATACAGTATAATCTGAATACAGTTTTCTCTCCCTCTGCTCCTCCCAGTATCCCTCCATGTCCTTTCTCATCCAGATCCACCCTATTTCTGTCTCTCATTAGAAAAGAACAGCTTCTAAGAAACAACAGCAAAACCAAACAAAACAAAACAAAAAAATAAATAAAATGTAGTAAGATAAAACAAAAATCATCGTATTGAATTTGGACAAGACAATCCAACAGAAAAATAAAATACTCCTCAAGAGCAGGCACAAGAATCAAAAATAGGACTTATTCACAAATTCAGTTGTCTATATAATGTACTAAACTGAAAGCTATGGTATCTGTGCAGAGGAGTTGGCACAGACCTGTGTAGGCCCTGTGATTGCTGCGTCAGTCTCTGAGTTCATAGGAGCTCTGCTCAGTTGTTTTAGAGGGCCTCATTCTTCTGGTGTCTTCCATCCCTTCTGTCTCCCCTACCCCTTCTGCCTCCTCTTCTGTGGGGTTCCCAGAGCTCCGAGGGGCGGGATTTTGTGGAGCATGTGGACTGTGCCAACAGAGAAACTGGTGTGCAACTTGCAAGGTAGACAATGTTCAAACCACAGAAATCTCAAAATCTGAGAGCAGCAGGGGTGGAACTAGCTCCCTTCCTGTTTCTGTGCCTGTCTGGGAGCATGTAAGCTGGAGATCCCTATCCAAGTAGTCATAAGTAGTCAGTCATGTAACATAGTACCTGGATTTTTCCCCAAGCAAATAGAGCAACGCCAGCATCTTAACCTCAGCCAATAGAATACATTTACCCCTCCCCCCTAAGTCCCATCCCACCCCACAAGGTCCATATAGTCTCTGTCCACATGGGATAAAGCACACAAGTTATTTCACAAAGAAGAGTCTAAGAGTGACTGTACTAAGATGTAACACGTGGGGGTGGGGAAGACTTTCTCTCTCCTGAAGCACTCATCATTGGACCTGCCTGCCTAGCCTGGCTCCCAACACTCACAGGGGCTCTAATCAGAGCTTGGGCAACATTAATGCCGCAGCCGCAGCCGCAGCCACAGCCACCATGGGACCCCAAACCTTTTCTAAGACCATACACTGTTTCAGCATACCCGGCTGGACCAGAGTTCTGCAAACCCCATTCATCCCAGATTCAGCTTTATGCCTCCTGGCCTGGTGGGTAACGGACAGCCGCATATGACACCCCGAGAGGGAAAAGGCAAACTGCAGGTCCCACCTGCTCCAGACTTAGCCCTGTCCTCTCCAAGCCAGAAAACCAGAGGTATTCGGGCACCCCAGGAGAAGAGGCACAACCCGGAACCACAGGATTTGATGGAGATAGCTCATTTAGCACTGTGTGTCCAAGTGCTCTGTATGTGATACCTGGCTGTGGATCTCTATAGTTGTTCCCATCTGCTGCCTCTCTGATGATGGCTGAATACGGCACTGATATGAGTGTATGGGATCCTCTTGTTAATTCCCATCTACTACAAGAAGAAGCTTCCCTCATGAGAGTTGATTCTATAGACTGAACCTGTCACTTGAGGCTCCTGCCTTCCAGGAGATGCTAGTTTGTGTTAGGTTGGTAAGAGCAAACAAGCTATTCCTCATCTTGCAGATCTATCATGTATGAGACCACCCACTCTCAAATCACTGTCACACCAAAGACACCTCTCCAAAGGTCCACCATGTCCCCAAATGGGTAAAAACACCCTCAGCAAGGGCCACTGAGTTAAGAGACAGAGGAAGTACATAAGATAGTATCTACCACACAGTCGATGCTCACATTATAACCATTTCTGCTAATTCTCTGCTTCTGAACATATCTACACTAGTGTATTCTCATACTCTACTTGGTGCCAGCAGGTCAATAGCTGCTGTCTTTGCCCTTGGGGCCCAGGAGAGAGAAAAACTAGAGCAGTGGTCATCCAGAACTCCTCGCCTTGAAGAGCAGGTGCTTCTCTCATTACTAGTAAATAATAAGACAATTAACAAGTGAATAGTCTTCCATCTTTCATTAAATATGAAGACCAGTTAAAAGAAAAAAAAAAAACTTGTGAGGATAACCTCAGCCCAGAATGGCTACTTAATGAGTTTTTTTCCCCCCTAATGAGATCTTAAAGTCCCAGTTGGTAATTGATCACAGAGAATCACTCTGCAGGCAACTCAAGGAAGGTGCACATAGTAAGATAGATTGGCACTAGGGTCTCAAGAGCTTTAAAGTCTTGATTTTGTCTGATCTCAGCATGTCTTCTCAAGTATTTTCAGCAAGAAACAAGAAGAGAGAAGGGTGGAGAGAGAGAGAAAGAGAGAGAGAGAGAGAGAGAGAGAGAGAGAGAGAGAGAGAGAGAGAGAGAGAGAGAGAGACTTTCAGGCCCGCAGTTGCTCCAACACAGAAGACTAATGTGACTGATTCTTAGTCATTTTGGAGTACTGGGCACTGAGACCCTTGTCCCAGAACAGCATGAGACTTTACTATCCTTATAAAACTGTCAAATTATCAAATTTACCTGTCTAATGAAAATCTCAAAACTAACATATCCATCTAGTGTCCCTAAATATAAAGTCTCCCATAGGCATATGTTTGCTTGATCTCTAGTTGGTGGAACTGTTTAGAAAGCATAAGGCATTGAGGCCTTGTTGGAGAAGGTAATTCACTGGAGGTAGGCCTTGGGGTTTCAAAAAGCTCACACTATTTTCAGTTAGTGAATTCTCAGGTACTGCTCCAGAACAATGCCTGCCTGCCTGCCTGCCTGCCTGCCTGCCTGCCTGCTTGCTGTCATGCTCTCCATGGTAATGGACTGTAACCCTCTGGAACAATGAGCCCAAATTAATTGTTCTCTTTTATAAGTTACCTTGATCATGGTTTGGTTTGGTTTGGTTTGGTTTGGTTTGGGTTGGGTTGGGTTGGGTTGGGTTGGGTTGGGTTGGGTTGGGATGGGTATTTTGTATGGTTGCTTGGTTGGTTGGTTTGGGGGGGGTTGTTTTATTGTTATTTTGTTTTGTTTTGTCACAGCAATTGAAAAGTAAGACAGTTCTATATTCTGACAAGTATGATATAATTTGTTGCATGAATGAGCAAAACAATGTTACACATTAACATCCAGAGAAGGCTAAGTTGTGTTCAAGTCTTTGAAGAGGAGAAAAGAGTTCTGAATGTGCAGGGAATAGGTTAACTGTGGGCCAATCAGACCCAAGGTCTTTGAAGCTAGTTAAATCTGAATCTGCAGAGACAGATGTAACCTGTAACTTAGCTTCAGGCTCCCTTTATACAGAACATAAGATTGTGGGCATATAAATGTGTTTTGTGGGGCAGAACTCAAGACTGCTACCTATTTGTTCTTGTGACAGAACCAATTCAGGGTTCCTTTTTTAAGAGGAGCTCTGGCATTTCCATTGCTAAAAGCAGCTATCTGCTCAGGTATCTGTCTTCATTAGATGCTCTACTTTTACTAGAGAATGCTCACCTTATTCCCAGATCAGCCAAAAGTTATTGTATATTGGTTGTTCTTATATAACAACATAAACACCTGCATTCTAGCCACTTGGCAAGAAAATATGAATTCAGATTTTCTTCTGGCCCATACATGGTTCATAATTATTTATGGAAATAACACTTAGGGTCATCTGAATTCTCCACTTACCCTTCCTGTGAGACTGCTAAGCCAAACCACTGAAGTGCTAGCCACGTAATGTTTGATTTCACATCAGTGATCTACTCTCCTGCCCTGGAGAATTATGACCTACACATACAATGAAGAACATTATGAATAAAAGCTTCATGCAATCCCATATTTTATTAGTTGTCGTGTGACAAACTTTTCCTAGGGAGGCACTACACATACACATCTACTCGCCCCAGGTAAGGAGCCTAAAAGAGACCAATACACATACCACCAAAGTCCAATTTGGTGAACTAATGGGTTTTATGGGGGTTACTTATACAAGTATGAATGAGGGGTTACTTACCAAAGCAGTAATAGTTCCAAGAGAGCTCTATCACCAAAGTCCATCCCAGCAGGGGTGACAGCTCACAAAGCTAAGAACCTGGAGCACACTACAGAGCCTGCAGGGAGTTCAACATGCTGGGAAGTGTCCTTCTCAGATGCCTCAACTAATCTAAACCTCTTCCAGGCAGCTCACTTGTCTCAGAGTCCTTTTTGAAGTTCACTTAACTCATTACTCTGGCAGGGAGGGGCCTGGTAAATTTGCTCAGTTTCAGGGACTTCCTGAAACTATTTTGAGCTGTTTACCCTCCTTCCTGCTTAAGGAGCTTCCCTACAGGGTGGAAATTTCAATCTTAGGGGAAACCAGTATACAGTAGGTGTTCAAATACTGTTGATGTAGATAGTATTATTTCAACCCATGGTAGAAGAATGTTTGGTCTCAGCTCCCGAAAATACTTAGGCCTCCCATGACTACTTACTGTTTACTTTATCTATTGAACAGCCCTATTCACACAATTGCTCATAAATCCCACTTATAGAGGACTCTTTAATTTCTCTGAATTTTTCAATTGCTATGTAAAAGTAACAATTATCACCTGATATAAATGTTGTCATCATCTGTTAACTTAGGCCTAGTCCTGGACACTTCTTACCTTTGTACAATCTTATCTAGGCCTAAAATGTTTTCAGCCTCTGAGATTTACTGCTGAAAAAGTTCATCCTTTCTTACTTCTTTCTGATCTCTGGCTAGCCTGTCAGCTCAGCTCTTCTGGCTCAGACTCCAAACTGACTGATTCAATCTGGCTTCTTTCAGATCCTCTATGAATTACTCTGCTTGGCTTCATATTCCTTTTGGCAATATGTTCTAATCTTCTGGCTCCTTCTCATACTCTGGCTCATTCTGTCTTCACCTGTGTCTAGCTTGTTCTCTCTGTACACTCTGTCTCTGTGCAACTGTCTCAGTAAAACTGTCCCTCTCCTCTGCACTGCTCTCTTTTAAGTCACCTCTCTTTCCTCTCTGTTCTTGTGAGAGTTGGGAATATCCTATTCTGCTAAATCTTTGTCTGATTTGTCACTTTGTCTTCCACTCAATTCAATTTCAAACATGGGTGCTTCTTTCTGCAACTAACTTTACCTTCATTGAGATTAAAGATGTGGACTAAGGTCATGACAGAATTACAGCCAGAGGGGTTAAAGGTATGTGCTAAGTGCTGAGCCACACCACAACTACAAACAGGTGTTTTTAGTTTAAAAAAATAATAATATCAGGGTTCACAGTGTGATAAAATATCCTGCAACATTGCTGTCAAAGAATTTTGATTTGGGAATGCTAATTTTAATTAATTCAACTTATCTTAATTTAATTCCTCTCTAATTTCCTTGCTAGCTTTTAAAGTAGTGAATGTAAATCTTGTCTCTATATGTATAGACATTTTCATATTATTCCATTTTAAATTGTATGATGTTTATTAGAATGATTTAAATTGTATCTATCCAAATGCTAACTATATGAAATAACTTGTTGATTTATTAAGCCCATTCGTCAACTCTAACTGTTCTGCTAGAATTTTCATTCTCTCTTCCTGTTGGTTCTCAAGTAGCACTGCTCTCATTCTTTTTTTTTTTCATTTTTCCAAAGACAATTTTATTTCCGTATTAAGCAGAATTACTCATTTCTCCCGTGTATTTCATATAATGGCTCTCTTACATGATGTCAGATTTTCTTTATATATATATTTTCCTCAATTACATTTCCAATGCTATTCCAAAAGTCCCCCATACCCTCCCCACCACTTCCCTACTCACCCATTCCCAATTTTTTGGCCCTGGCATTCCCCTGTACTGGGGCATATAAAGTTTGCATGACCAAAGGGCCTCTCTTTGCAGTGATGGCCGACTAGGCCATCTTTTGATACATATGCAGCTAGAGTCAAGAGCTCCGGGGTACTGGTTATTTCATAAGGTTGTTCCACCTATAAGGTTGCAGATCCCCTTAGCTCCTTGGTTAATTTCTCTAGCTCCTCCATTGGGAGCCCTGTGATCGATCCAATAGCTGACTGTGAGCATTCACTTCTGTGTTTGCTGGGCCCCGGCATAGTCTCACATGAGACAGCTATATCTGAGTCCTTTCAGCAAAATCTTGCTAGTGTATGCAATGGTGTCAGCGTTTGGAAGATGGTTATGGGGTGGATCCCTGGATATAGCAGTCTCTAGATGGTCCATCCTTTTGTCTCAGCTCCAAACTTTGTCTCTGTAACTCCTTCCATGGGTGTTTTGTTCCCAATTCTAAGAAGGGCACAGTGTCCACACTTTGCCCTTCATTCTTCTTGAGTTTCATGTGTTTAGCAAATTGTATCTTCTATCTTGGGTATTCTAAGTTTTGGGCTAATATCCACTTATCAGTGAGTACATATTGTGTGAGTTCCTTTGTGATTGGGTTACCTCACTCAGGATGATGACCTCCAGGTATATCCATTTGGCTAGGAATTTCATAAATTCATTGTTTTTAATAGCTGAGTAGTACACCATTGTGTAAATGGACCACATTTTCTGTATCCATTCCTCTGTTGAGGGGCATCTGGGTTCTTTCCAGCTTCTGGCTATTATAAATAAGGCTGCTATGAACATAGTGGAGCATGTGTCCTTCTTACCGGTTGGGACATCTTCTGGATATATGCCCAGGAGAGGTATTGCGAGATCCTCCGGTAGTACTATGAGCAATTTTCTAAGGAACAACCAAACTGATTTCCAGAGGGGTTGTACAAGCTTGCAATCCCACCAACAATGGAGGAGTGTTCCTCTTTCTCCACATCCTCGCCAGCATCTGCTGTTACCAGAATTTTTGATCTTAGCCATTCTGACTGGTGTGAGGTGGAATCTCAGGGTTGTTTTGATTTGCATTTCTCTGATGATTAAGGATGTTGAACATTTTTTCAGGTGCTCCTCTGCCATTCGGTATTCCTCAGGTGAGAATTCTTTGTTCAGTTCGGAGCCCCATTTTTTAATGGGGTTGTTTGTTTTCTGGAGTCCACCTTCTTGAGTTCTTTATATATATTGGATATTACTCCCCTATCTGATTTAGATAGGTAAAGATCCTTTCCCAATCTGTTGGTGGTCTTTTTGTCTTATTGATGGTGTCTTTTGCCTTGCAGAAGCTTTGCAGTTTCATGAGGTCCCATTTGTAAATTCTCGATCTTACAGTGCAAGCCATTGCTGTTCTATTCAGGAATTTCTCCACTGTGCCCATATCTTAGAGACTTTTTCACACTTTCTCGTCTATAAGTTTCAGTGTCTCTGGTTTTATGTGAAGTTCCTTGATCCACTTATATTTGACCTTAGTACAAGGAGATAGGAATGGATCAATTCGCATTCTTCTACATGATAACAACCAGTTCTGCCAGCACCATTTGTTGAAAATGCTGTCTTTCATCCACTGGATGGTTTTAGCTCCCTTGTCAAAGATCAAGATAGGTGTGTGGGTTCATTTCTGGGTCTTCAATTCTATTCCATTGGTCTACTTGTCTGTCACTATACCAGTACCATGCAGTTTTTTTCACAATTGCTCTGTAGTAAAGCTTTAGGTCAGGCATGGTGATTCCACCAGAGGTTCTTTTATCCTTGAGAAGAGTTTTTGCTATCCTAGGTTTTTTGTTATTGAGATGAATTTGCAGATTGCTCTTTCTAATTCATTGAAGAATTGAGTTGAAATTTTGATGGGGATTGCATTGAATCTGTAGATTGCTTTTGGCAAGATAGCCATTTTTACAATGTTTATCCTGCCAATCCATGAGCATGGGAGATCTTTCCATCTTCTGAGATCTTCTTTAATTTCTTTCTTCAGAGACTTGAAGTTTTTATCATACAGATCTTTCACTTCCTTAGTTAGAGTCACGCCAAGATATTTCATATTATTTGTGAATATTGAGAAGGGTGTTGTTTCCCTAATTTCTTTCTCAGCCTGTTTATTCTTTGTGTAGAGAAAGGCCATTGACTTTTTTGAGTTAATTTTATATCCACCTACTTCACTGAAGCTATTTATCAGGTTTAGGAGTTCTCTGGTGGAATTTTTTGGGTCACTTATATATATTAACATATCATCTGCAAAAAGTGATATTTTGACTTCATATTTTCCAATTTGTATCCCCTTGATCTCCTTTTATTGTCTAATTGCTCTGGCTAGGACTTCAAGTACAATGTTGAATAGGTATGGAGAGAGTGGACAGCCTTGTCTAGTCCCTGATTTTAGTGGGTTTGCTTCAAGCTTCTCACCATTTACTTCGATGTTGGCTACTGGTTTGCTGTAGATTGCTTTTATCATGATTAGGTATGGGCCTTGAATTCTTGATCTTTCCAAGACTTTTACAATGAATGGGTGTTGGATCTTGTCGAATGCTTTTTCCACATCTAACAAGATGATCATGTGGTTTTTGTCTTTGAGTTTGTTTATATAATGGATTACGTTGATGTATTTCCATATATTAAACCATCCCCCGCATCCCTGGAATAAAACCTACTTGGTCAGGATGGATGATTGCTTTAATGTGTCCTTGAACTCAGTTAGCGAGAATTTTATTGAGAATTTTTGCATCTATATTCATAAGGGAAATTGGTCTGAAGTTCTCTATCTTTGTTGGATCTTTCTGTGGTTTAGGTATCAGAGTAATTGTGGCTTCATAGAATGAGTTGGGTAGAGTTCATTCTACTTCTATTTTGTGGAATTGTTTGTGCAAAACTGGAATTAGATCTTCTTGGAAGGTCTGGTAGAACTCTGCACTAAACCCATCTGGTCCTGGGCTTTTTTTGGCTGGGAGACTATTAATGACTACTTCTATTTCTTTAGGGGATATGGGACTGTTTAGATCATTACCTTGATCCTGTTTTAACTACGGTACCTGGTATCTGTCTAGACATTTATCCAGTTCATTCAGGTTTTCCAGTTTTGTTGAGCATAGCCTTTTGTAGAAGGATCTCATGGTGTTTTGGATTTCTTCAGGATATGTTGTTATGTCTCCCTTTTCATTTCTGATTTTGTTAATTAGGATGTTGTCCCTGTGCCCTCTAGTGAGTCTAGCTAAGGGTTTATCTATCTTGTTGATTTTCTCAAAGAACCAACTCCTCGTTTGGTTAATTCTTTGAATAGTACTTCTTGTTTCTGTTTAGTTTCTGTTTCCACGATCTGTCCATTGATGAAAGTGGTGTGTTGAAGTCTCCCACTATTATTGTGTGAGGCGCAATGTGTGCTTTGAGCTTTACTAAAGTGTCTTTAATGAATGTGGCTGTCCTTGCATTTGGAGCATAGATATTCAGAATTGAGAGTTCCTTTTGGAGGATTTTACCTTTGATGAGTATGAAGTGTCCCTCCTTGTCTTTTTTGATAACTTTGGGTTGGAAGTCGATTTTATCCGATATTAGAATGGCTACTCCAGCTTGTTTCTTCAGACCATTTGCTTGGAAAATTGTTTTCCAGCCTTTCACTCTGAGGTAGTGTCTGTCTTTTTCCCTGAGATGGGTTTCTTGTAAGCAGCAGAATGTTGGGTCCTGTTTGTGTAGCCAGTCTGTTAGTCTATGTCTTTTTATTGGAGAATTGAGTCCATTGATATTAAGAGATATTAAGGAAAAGTAATTGTTGCTTCCTTTTATTTTTGTTGTTAGAGTTGGCATTCTCTTCTTGTGGCTGTCTTCTTTTTGCTTTGTTGAGGGATTACTTTCTTGCTTTTTCTAGGGCATGATTTCCGTCCTTATATTGGTTTTTTTCTGTTATTATCCTTTGAAGGGCTGGATTCGTGGAAAGATAATGTGTGAATTTGGTTTTGTCGTGGAATACTTTGGTTTCTCCATCTATGGTAATTGAGAGTTTGGCTGGGTATAGTAGCCTGGGCTGGCATTTGTGTTTTCTTAGTGTCTGTATAACATCTGTCCAGGTTCTTCTGGCTTTCATAGTCTCTGGTGAAAAGTCTGGTGTAATTCTAACAGGCCTGCCTTTATATGTTCCTTGACCTTTCTCCCTTACTTCTTTTAATATTCTCTCTTTATTTAGTGCATTAGTTGTTCTGATTATTATGTGCCTGGAGGAATTTCTTTTCTGGTCCAGTCTATTTGGAGTTCTGTAGGCTTCTTGTATGTTCATGGGCATCTCTTTCTTTAGGTTTGGGAAGTTTTCTTCTATAATTTTGTTGAAGATATTTGCTGGCCCTTTAAGTTGAAAATCTTCATTCTCATCAATTCCTATTATCCGTAGGTTTGGTCTTCTCATTGTGTCCTGGATTTCCTGGATGTTTTGAGTTAGGAACCTTTTGCATTTTGTATTTTCTTTGACTGTTGTGCCATTGTTCTCTATGGATTCTTCTGCACCTGAGATTCTCTCTTCCATCTCTTGTATTCTGTTGCTGATGTTCGCGTCTATGGTTCCAGATTTCTTTCCTGGGGTTTCTATCTCCAGCATTGCCTCACTTTGGGTTTTCTTTATTGTGTCTACTTCCCTTTTTAGGTCTAGTATGGTTTTGTTCATTTCCATCACCTGTTTGGATGTGTTTTCCTGTTTTTCTTTAAGGACTTCTAACTGTTTGGTTGTGTTTTCCTGTTTTTCTTTAAGGACTTGTAACTCTTTAGCAGTGTTCTCCTGTATTTCTTTAAGTGAGTTATTAAAGTCCTTCTTGATGTCCTCTACCATCATCATGAGATATGCTTTTAAATCCAGGTCTAGCTTTTCGGTTGTGTTGGGGTGCCCAAGACTAGGTGGGGTGGGAGTGCTGCGTTCTGATGATGGTGAGTGGTCTTGATTTCTGTTAGTAGGATTTTTACGTTTGCCTTTCGCCATCTGGTAATCTCTGGATCTAGTTGTTATAGTTGTCTCTGGTTAGAGCTTGTTCCTCAGTTGATTCTGTTAGCCTCTATCAGCAGACATGGGAGACTAGCTCTCTCCTCTGAGTTTCAGTGGTCAGAGCACTCTCTGCAGGCAAGCTCTCCTCTTACAGGAAATGTGCACAGATATCTGGCCTTAGGACCTCCCTCCTAGCCGAAGACGAAGGCCCAAAACAGGTCCTGTCCGGAAGCTGAGTTGCCTTGTTCTGTCCCAGAAGCTGTTAGCTTCTGTATTCTACACTCTCACCTGTGCAGAATACTCTCAGAGGAGTCCTGAAACCAAGATGTCTGCTGCCGATGCTCAGGCAAAGAGCTCTGCTCTCATTCATTCTTAAACCTGTAAATGTCACTAGACCTAATTATTTGAGTAGCTCATTTTATTCACCAAATATTTATTGAGCACTAACTTAGTAGGTTTAAAAGAGGTTACTACCCTCTTGTCATGTATGTAAAAGCAAATAGTTGAAAGGAGAATAACAATGGGCTAAGTCTTAAGCATATAAATAGGATTCTTTCCAACCAGAAACTGAGCCTTCAAGAAAGCACAGTGAGCTGAGACAAAAGGATGGACCATCTAGAGACTGCCATATCCAGGGATCCATCCCATAATTAGCCTCCAAACGATGACACCATTGCATACACTAGCAAGCGTTTGTTGCAAGGACTGTGATAGAGTGGTCTCTTGTGAGACTATGCCGGGGCCTAGCAAACACAGAAGTGGATGCTCACAGTCAACTATTGGATGGATCACAGGGCCCCCAATGGAGGAGCTAGAGAAAGTATCCAAGGAGCTAAAGAGATCTGCAACCCTGTAGGTGCAACATTATGAACTAACCAGTACCCCAGAACTCTTGACTCTAGCTGCATATGTATCAAAAGATGGCCTAATCGGCCATCACTGGAAAGAGAGGCCCATTGGACAAGCAAACTTTATATGCCCCAGTACAGGGGAACGCCAGGGCCAAAAAATGGGAATAGGTGGGTAGGGGAGTGGGGGGGGCTTTTGGGATAGCATTGGAAATGTAATTGAGGAAAATATGTTAAAAGAAAGAAAGAAAGAAAGAAAGAAAGAAAGAAAGAAAGAAAGAAAGAAAGGAAGGAAGGAAGGAAGGAAGAAAGAAAGCACAGTGAGATGGTATGAAGATAAGTAGAGAGTAACTTCAGATGGGTCATCAGAGATGTCCTCTCTGGAGATAATAGTTTAGAAAGGACTGAGACAATGATGAAAGTTCCATAGAGCATCTTTAAAAGAAGTGATAGAAGTGAGGGCTATGCAGAATTCGAACAAAGAGCTGTGAAGAAAGTCACCATATGGCTGCTTTAATCATGTCTTAAACTTTATAAGGATGTAGCATCTGGAGTCATACTAAGGGAAGTCTAAACTACTACACAGGGCTTCAGATTCCAGAAGAGTGAAATCTGGGAAGTGGTCATTGATTTGATAAAATAGAGCTTATCATGATGATGTCACATAAACCAGGGTCAATAGAGGAGTGGGGAAAGACCCTCCAATGAAACAGAGCTACATAGAAATTTATACATATGTTATATTTAAGGAAAAGAAGACAAGAGTTTTAATAATTAATTCTATCTAACTTGGTCCATAATTCAAACCAAATCTAATGACAAAATTCTCAGAGTTTTCATGACTGGCATTATGACAGTGCAATGAGCTAAATGTTTCTACAGATACTTTACAAAACATACTGAGATATTTTCCCTACTAGATATCAAAATTTATTAAAACTAGAGTATGAGACTTTATTTTCTACTAGATATTAATCTTTACCAAGCTAGGATATAATATCACATGTTCAAAATGTATAATTTATAAATCAACCTTCAAACCAATGAACTGACACAGAGCAGGAAACATAACATAGCAGTGGCCCAACAAAGGAATCTGAAAATGGGGGAAGGGCATTCATTCAAAATGTTAAAAGAACTGAGCAAAATACAGAAGTAAGCAATTTGGAAAGAAGCAAATTGATAGCTAATAAACGTATGAAAATGTGTTCTGTTTTACCAGCAATATGGAAATGAAAACTCAAAGCCACAAAGAAATGTCATTTCAAAATCATTACTTTGACAAATCCAAAAAGCATAACAATTCAAGTATTGTCATTAGTGTGAAAAATATAAACTGTTCATATATGATTAGTGAGGACAGAAATTGGGATAAATCCACCAAAAGAGAATAAAGCCAACAATGGTTAATAATACTACACAGATTCTAGTATTAATATAAATTCTTAGCTGAATCCCAAAAACATAATGTCGGCCAAGGATACATGTTTCAAAATGATGTGTATAATATATCATTTATATGTTTGCACACTTGAAAAAATAATTCATTCATTGTGGATGTACATTTGTACAGTGGTATGTTAAAGCATGCATTTACTAAATAAACACCAAATTCGGGTTAATGATTGATGTCTGAAGATTCATGATAGAAAATAAATGAATCTGAAAATATGTCCAACTTAACCTGTTTACTCAGTAAAGTAAAAGAGAAGACAGGCAGAAACTGAAAAGGTGCTTCAGGCTGAAAGTACTAAGAAAAAAGAATAATTTCTAAGAGAAGCAAATCTTTAAAAGAACGTAAACTGATGTACAGAGAAAAATCACAAAGCTATGTTCCCAGCTGATCTAAAAATCTGAGTTAAATATAAATAAATGTATTTTAGTAAATTACTATAGGCACCCAGCCTTATTATCAGTTATTAACTAAACAAAAACTCATATATTTTTCAGACATGCAAACTAAAATTAGTATATGTTAGTAGACGACATACTAATAGGTCACATGGTCAATTCTGTAATTTCCTTTTTCTCTTAAAGAATACTGAAATCTCTCCAGTCACACTCTGCATCAATGGTATTTCAACCTCCACATAACATTTATGAGGCAACCAAAAATTCTCCGAAGAGATACCCAGTGATGCATCAAGCATCCAACTACAACCTAAAAGCCAGGACTGACACAATGGACTCATGCTAGGACAGTGTTTCTAAGATATTTTAAGAAATTAAATGTATTATTTACCACTAATCTAATTGATTACATTAAGTAATTACCAAGACACTTGGACTTTTAGGCAAGGTGGCTGCCTATCAATCAAGCAGAGGAAAGATTCAGGAGAAAAATACACTTTCTCCTAAAATAGAAATAGAGAAAAAGCTCTGGAAATCCACAAAGAAGTGAAAGAATAGTGGGAAATTGCCAATGTACAATTCAGAAAGCCAAGTGAACATAGCCTCTGCTGCACAGAAAGGGAGAGCCTAAAAGCAAGCCAGGTTAAAACCAGGCAGTTGAACCCTCAGACAAGGATACAGTGCTGACAAGCCTCAAATCCAATTTTAAGTTTTGGTATGACAGTGCTTCCTCTGGTGGATAGGTCAGCCACAGAGCTATTTGACTTAGAGAAGAGCTATCAGGTACTGCTGAAAGAAGAATTTATTGTTAAATGTGGTGGTAGGAAGATAATGTAGAACTGAAAGGATGGTTTTCAGATGATAATGCACTTGTGTGCGTTTCATTTGAGAATCCAGAACATTTGGATGGGTAGTTAGTGAGAAACAAATGCCAGGAAGTATCGATCAGATTAATATAATAATATAATATAATATATTGACAGCTAAAAGTTGAGCTACCAAAGCGAGGGCCTTGATATCAGCAAACAAGCACAGGCCAGGGAGCTTTGGTAGGATCTGCCGCTGCCTCTGGGTGAAGGAAGGCTAGAGAGGCACCTGTGAGTTTAAGAGCACTAGACAGTGAAATGGCAAGTCAATGGGAACGTGCATCAGGAGGCTGTTTCAGACTGGGAGGCACATAAGGAGAGTGATCTCCACTCATGATGACAAGGACCACATCTCATTAACTGAGAATCAAGAGGTCAAATTTAACAATCTATAAGATTGGGGGAACTGAAGTAAATAAATAAAGGCATACAAAAGTCTATTCAAAATTCTGTCAATTTTTTCCCAAAATAGACATGTCTCGAGAAGAACTTCTACATATTACAGTCAGGATGACAAAAATACAAATCACAGAAACCATGTCAGAAGCTGCAAAGGAGAAAGAGCACCAACTCATCTACAAAGGCAAGATGTTACAGTAGCGTCAGATCTCTCATCAGCAATCTCAAAGCTGAAAAGCATCGAATGATAGTCAACCCCTGAAAAGAAATAACTGCTGTCCAAGGTAGCTAAGTACAGTAAAAATATCTTTTTAAATCAAAAAGAAAACAAGAACATTTCAAGATGATAAAAAAAAAAAAACAAGCTTGCACTACAAAAGATACATAAAGAAGTACTATGTACAGAAGGGGGGGAAAGTGCCTTAATTAGGGGAACTCAAGAAAGAATTAATTTCAAGAAAGAAATTGTTAAACAATGCAGAGCTAACAAGGCAAGAACTGAAGAACAAATAATCTAACCAAACAGAAAAAGCAACAAGGAACAGAAATTAGTAAACATTTCTTAAATAACCTTAAATATAAATGGCCTAAACTCATCTATAAAGGGGCAGGGAATTTCAGAATGGAATAATACCCAGATCTAATCTTCTGTTGTTGTTTCAGAAACTACATAAATCTATGAATACCAAAGGGTACACTTTGAATTACTAATGATCCAATTTTAAGTTCCTAGAATCATATATAAATAAAAGTATAACTTATCAGAATATCTGTGGTAAAGCTAAGGCAGTTTGAAAAGGAAGGTGTATAGTTAGTCATGAGTATTTATATAAAAGAACAGAATAGGAAAAATGAAATTAGACCCATACCTATCACCTTGTACAAAAAAAAATTAAACCTAAATTGATCAAAAACCTTCATTTGAAACTCAAAACAGTAAAACTGCTAGATGAAAGCATAAGCAATATTCAACATAATATAGGTTTTAGAAAGGGTTTCTGAACAGAACTCCATATGCCCAGGAATTAAGGTGAACAATTCACAACTGGGAACTCATAAAACTAAAACATTTCTGTTTAACTAAGGAAACATTCAATTCAGTGAAAAACAGAAATGCAAAGAATGGGAAATAATCTTTACCAGCTATACATCTGACATGTTATTAATATCCAGAATATAAAAAGAATTCAGACAACAAACTCAAGAAAACAAATGACCCAATTTTGAAAAACTGAGGGAAGGTAGAGAAGTGATGTAATTTTATTTCCTTTTGAAAATATTTTCCTATCCAATTCGACCCAGATCCTCTCTCTCCCCCCTTCTCAAAGAACAAACAATTTTTAAAAATCAATGAAACAAAAAATACCAAAACAAAACAAAAATCACCTGAGTGAAATGACACTCTATAGCATAGGAGGAAATCTTTACCAACTACACATCAGGTAGTAGATTAATATTGATGATCTATAAAGTACTGGAAAAATCAAACACCAAAACACCAAATCATCTGATCAATATATGCGCTAATGATAGATCAGAAAGTTCTCAAATGAAGGGATACAAATGGTCAATAAATGCTTGAAAAGTGATCAACAAGCTTAGTCGTCAAGAAAATGTGCACTAAAACTGTTCTGAGATTCCATCTCACCCTAGAGGAGCTTCTATGAAGAGAACTAAAAGTGTTCACAGTAAAGATATGGAAAAAGAGAAGCCCACATTCACTGTAGGAAGATGAACTCGTACAGCTGCTGTGGAAATTGGAGTGGATATCACCAAAGTACTAAACAGAACTACCATATGACTCAATTGAATCACCTGCACCTACTCAAAGTATTCTAAATCAACACAGGGACTACTGCATATCCATGCTTACAGGTGCATGATCCAAACACCCAGGAAATGCACTGCCTAGATGTTCATCAACTGACAAATAGATTTCCAAAATGTGGTAGATATTCATGATGGAATTTCATGAAGCCATAAAGAAAAATTAAATAATGACATTTGAGGGGGAAAGATAAAACTGGAGGTCCTTTTGTTAGTCAAGTAAGTCAAGCTTAGAAAGTCAAACATCAGTGTTTTCTTTTTATATGGTGTTTAAACGTAAAATTGTATACAGTATGTTTGTGGGAAGAGAGAGAGAGACAGAGACAGAGAGACAGAGAGAGAGATTTCATGAAAAATGACACTATGAGAAGGTGGGGCCTTGCTAGAAAGATGTGTCCAAGTTAGAGGAAGTGTGTCAATGTATAGGTGGGCTTGAGGTTTCCTAGGTCAAGCTCTGCCCTTTGCAGAGTAGACCCTCCTCCTAGCTTCTTCTATAAACACAGTAGCTTCCTTTTGCCTTCCTTTGGATCAAGAAATAGAACTCTCAGATCCTTCTCCAACACCATATCTGCCAGGATGCTGTCATTCATCCGTCCATGATGATAATGGACTGAACCTCTGAACTAGTAACCCAGCTCCAATTAAATATCCTTTATAAAAGTGGCCTTGGTCATGGTGTTCTTCACAGCAAAGAAACTCTAAGGCAAAATATCTAGCTAATATCTGTTGGCCAGCATCAATTTAAATTATGTGAGTTAGTAATGTTACTCCTTATCTCTGTGTGCATTGTCAGTTTTAGATTGTATACTACTGGGATAAGTATCCAGTCTTATAGTACTAGGTCACATACAAATGAAGTGAAAACTTCCTGACAGTTTAAATCTTGTGCTGTTATTCTCTGTCTCTGTCTCTCTGTCTCACTCTCTGTGTCTGTCTCTCTCCTCTTTGTCTCTCTCTCCTCTCAGTACTTCTCTTCTTCCCATCACTCTCTCCTCTCCTCCCGCATCCTGCCTCTCTATTCTCTCCTCTCTCCCTCCTTCTTACTGTTCCTTTAGACCTGCCACAAACACACAACTCACCCATGCCCCCTGCTCTGCCTCTGAACACTCTGTTTTTGTTTTTGTTTTGTTTGTTTGTTTGTTTGTTTGTTTGTTTGTTTTCGAGACAGAGTTTCTCTATACAGCCCTGACTGTCCTGAAACTCACTCTGTAGACCAGGCTGGCCTCGAACTCAGAAATCCGCCTGCCTCTGCCTCCCAAGTGCTGGGATCAAAGGCGTGTGCCACCACTGCCCGACTTGAACACTTTTTTTTTGTTTGTTTTGGTTTTTTGTTTTTTTGAGACAGGGTTTCTCTGTATAGCCCTGGCTGTCCTGGAACTCACTCTGTAGACCAGGCTGGCCTCCAACTCAGAAATCCACCTGCCTCTGCCTCTGCCTCCTGAGTGCTGGGATTAAAGGTATGCGTCACCGCGCCTGGCGACTTGAACACTCTTAACAAGAAATGTGCTTTTGAAAGAAAGATGAAATTTCAATACCTGTAAGTCATATAAAGTACTCAGAAATTGCTGGTTATTTGTGAGCCTAGAGGCTGCCTGGGGTTGAGAACAAAGAAGGACAAACCTGGGCATGCCCCGTCATTAAAGCATTCCTGGGAACAGCTTGACCATAAAGATAAAGAGGAATGTGAGGACATAACAGGGCTATCTGAACTGAGTCAACAACCATCTGGCCCAGCACCTCCCTCTGTCCATTGCCCTTTGACTCAGTTTAAAGTCATAAATTGACCAGATACTCTGCTAGCATTGATAAACATCCAACTCACAGAACTCTGACACCCTGACCTGCACATATTCTTTTGCTGATGTTTGAATAAGCCAATAGTGTGTCGCTATGCTGAATTCCCCACCCCAAGCCCTTTACCCCATAAAAACCCCTAGCTTTGGAGCCTGGGGTCGAATCCACTGTCTCCTGCATGAGATACATTTTGACCAAGAGCTCTGCCATTAAACTGCCTCATGTGTTTGCAGCAAGAAGGATTCTCGTGTTTCTTTGGGTGTGCTATCTTTCCTGAGACTAGAGTGGGGGTCCCTGAAAGGGGGTCTTACACTTTTCCCTAAATAGCTTAGCAAGATCTCTCTGTGTCTGTCTGTCTCTCTCTCTCTCTCTCTCTCTCTCTCTCTCTCTCTCTCTCTCTCTCTCTCTCATATCACTTCCAGACTTTTGTTTTTTGTTTTTTTGGGTTTGTTTTGGTTTGGTTTGGTTTTTGTTTTTTTTTGTTTGTTTGTTTGTTTTGTTTGTTTGTTTGTTTGTTTTTGGTTTCTTGAGACAGGGTTTCTCTGTGTAGCCCTGGCTGTCCTGGAACTCACTCTGAAGACCAGGCTGGCCTTGAACTCAGAAATTAGTTTTGGTTTTTTTTAATCTTATTTACCACCCCTTTTTCACTACCAAATTATTCTGCAATCTACTATAAACACTTCCATTATTCCATGCTACTGAAATGGTCTCTGAAAGACCTGATTTCTTCTCTGTCACAAATCCAAGAATATTCCTCATTTGTGGTGGAGCAGGGAGGACTCAGGGTGATGGGACAGGTGGGAGATCAAAACCAGGACCCCATCCATGCTAGGCAAGTGTTCTGCTACTGAGTCATACCCAGCCAAGCACTTACCTTCTCTCCACAGCCCTTCACTACGCTGACCATTCATTGCATCATTACAACTGAGATTTAATGTCAATAAAATTCAAGTTATGGATGAAACCTGTGGTGCTTAGAATATGCATTATTTATCATGACCTTTCGAATCACATATGGAAAGCATCATAGATAACCTGATAAGATCTTATTGATCTCCTTAGCACTTTTTTAAAACTTGTTTGTCCATCTTTCTAATGCTCAGTTCTGTTTTACCCAGAGAAAATAGCTCTCTTTATACTCAAATCATATGTCTTACCAAAGGCTTGAAAAGGAATGGGAAGCAAGATGGGGAAAAGCCTTAATGCTCACAGCCTCATAAGGAAGAGTGGCCTTTTTGCCTCCACAATGAGAAGGATCATTAAGAAATCCCACAAAGGGTAAAGAAGACTTTTCTGAAAATGTAAAGGGTGGAAGATGATGGACTCACATCATCAGCACATTACCACCACCAAAGCTGCTTTATTACAGCACTACAGTCACCTTCCCTACTATTGCCCTAATACAGTCAGAGTTTGGCAGAGTCTATCTTTCACCTTTCCTCTCTTCATACTTGAAATATCTCTTCCTATTTAATTTTTCATCTGACAGCTTGAATGGATGGATTCAGATGGGGTACTCAGAAACTAGAAGCTCCCTGCTGACATTCCAAACAGGCCAGCCTGTGTGTATTTCTTTCTGTATAATATCTCTCCCCTCCCAGAGACCTGAGTCATAATGCAAAGGAAGCCCTCTGAGCTAGGCAGAGTAAATGCTATATTAGCAAAGACAGCAAAAATTCGGTCCAAAAGTACAGTTCATGGATTTGTCAGAGATCATGTTCATTCTAGATGACACATGTAATCTTAGGGCACAGACAACCTGTCTCTCTGAGAAACAGTTCCTTCTAGGAACTTTCCCTACTCCTGATTGTTCACACATTTTTCTGATCATAGACTTTAAGAATCCCTTCTACCTTTCTGAAATAGAAAAATAAAGCAATAGTCAACAATGTAGACACAGAGGAACTTGGGCCATTCAGAGTAGTTGTCATTCTACCTAAGAGAAAACAGCACAGTTTCAGAAACAGAAACATCACAGATTCTTACAGAGCTACCCTACCTATGATCAGTGCA
The DNA here is from genome assembly GCF_000001635.26 of Mus musculus. Classification (NCBI taxonomy): domain Eukaryota; kingdom Metazoa; phylum Chordata; class Mammalia; order Rodentia; family Muridae; genus Mus; species Mus musculus. Next base: position 80,469,327 of record NC_000075.6, on the reverse strand, counting down.
ATGTAAAGGAACAAGCAATACCAACAGGGAATGTCAGGTATGACCCTGAATTCTGAATGACTCCAATCTTACTCCGTTTTGCTTGTTCGTCCAGTGTGTAATCAGTTGTTTTCTCAGCAAGCTTTCCCTATAACAGGAGCAGACTGAGGAACAGCAAAGAGAACGTGGGCTTCACACTCAGATCTCAGTTACAGGCTCTGCTTACCATTCACTAGCTCCATATTTGAATAATCCACACGGCATTGCTGGTCCTCTGTTTCCAATTCTGTAATATGGAAATAAAACAAGAAGTTTACTCACGAGGGTACTGGCAAAATACCATACCACATACATAGTTACCTAAATAGGGTTTTTGCTCGTCAGTAGCAACTCAATAATCCTATCTATTTTGGTTAACAAATCACGCTTTTATGATGCTTTACTGATTCATGGTGGTAATCACACCTCACGTGTGTCTACTGATTGCTGATGAAGGATACATTTGGCCTTTCCACCTTACCTTGTACATTTTAAATGCACCAGTGAAATTCCGCTAAAGTGAGAGGAGAAAGCTTACCTCTTTAAGAATGTGTAATTACAGTTGACAGCCTGCCATCTTGAAGAAACACCTCTGGATTAATTGCTGTGACCCATAATTAAATCCACAGCACTTAGAGGAGAAACTGATACATCCAAAAAGCATTGGTTCAAGGATTATGGGTGTTTATCACTCTTGTTTGCTTCCTAAGTGGCATCTGTTGACACTAGTTACTAAATTCTTAACTTTAGCATGGAGAAAAAAATTGAAAGTACTGAAACCAAGAGAAATTTCTAAACATCTTTCATTTTAAAATAACCATCTGTATATTCATATCCATGACATGTGACCTAAGAAACACTCACAGAAACATCAACCTAAACCATATTTTCCTTCAGGTAATGTGTTTCATTAAAAAGCCCATTTTGTGGAAATTGTTTCCATAATTTTAAAGTATTAACTGTTTTTCCAAAAAAATAAATGAAAAATAGAATACAATGTTTTACAACAGACTAGGAACCAGGAGCATAACAGAGCTCTTCAGTAAAGAAAGACAAATTTCATTAGCTCCTACCAGCTCTCCAGCCCATGAATACACATTAGAGACATTTGTATAGGCCGATGTGCTACTGTTTTGTGTCCCCTTTCTTTTTCTTTTTCTTTCCTAGACATGGGTGTTGAACAGCAAATTTCCTTTCTATCCCTGTTCATTCCTCCTTTCCAGAAACACTGCAATATGCATCATTCTTCACAAATTGGATAATAGTTTCCTTTAAAGAGCACCAAAATAATTCGAAGTTAAAGAGAACTAAACACCCACTATGCTTGATTACCTCTGGATACTTGCAAGAAAAGTATGTGGAAGGGATTTGTGTTAAGTATGGAGACCCAGAAGACAATGCGACAAGGAGGCAAGAGCAAGAACATTTTAGAATGACTACAATAGATGTCTTCAACATTCTAAGTGAAGGCTATCTCCAACCCAGAGCTTTATATCAATCCACACTTTGAATTCAAGGGTAGGTAGGAATGATTTAAGTGTGCAAAATATTAAATTTCTCCTGCATGAGCTTCCAGTGCCAAAGGACCATGATCTTAAGAAAGGGTTTAAATTAACGACAGCAAAAGTAATACAAATACAGAAGACAAGGGACCCAACACAGGTGAGAGGCAGAAAGACATCTCAGAATGAGCACCCACGAAGGACCTCAGATATGAACAACTAGGAATAATGATAAAACTTTAGACATTCAGATCACAGGGCCTTGGAAAGCCAGGCAAGACAGTTATCTGAAGCATTGGGCTATGTGTGGGAAAATTTGCATATCTTGAGTACATGGAAGATAATTTATTCTTTTTGTATATAAAACACATAACTTAAAAATTACTAATTTTCAAATGTGTGCATATGTGTGCACGTGCACTTGCATTTGTTCATGGGTATGGATGTCCTTAGAGGTCAGAGACATTGCATTCCATGGAGTTAGAGTCATAGACAGTTGTTTACCCAACTTTAGTGTAGGGCACCGAATTTGGATTCCTTGAAAAAAACAGGATGTGCTCTTAACCACTGAAATAACTCTCCAGAAAATAAACATGAGAGAGAGAGAGAGAGAGAGAGAGAGAGAGAGAGAGAGAGAGAGAGAGAGCAAGCTACATAACAGTGTGGGTAAAGGTTAGGGCATACACCCTTTATATTAAAACAAGTGAAATCTTATCATCTGAAGAAACTTGGCTGTGCTTGACAGACATTAAGTTAGTGAAATAAGTCAGGCAGAAAGGCAAATACCCCTGCCTGCAGAAGCAAAAAATAAAGAATGATCATAAAATCTGCTAGTAAACTAGTTTTAGAGACAACAGTGGGAGGTTTCTAAGAGAGATGATTGGGAATCCAGAGTACAAATAAGCTAATGTCCTATACTCCAGTAGGGTAACTGGCAGACAATAATTAAATACATAATTTCAAAAGAGACAATTTTGATTCCTTCCAACACAAAGAGATGATAAAATGCCCAAGGTGATTAATATGTCAATTACCCTGATGTGATCATTATATTGTAAGCAAGTATTAAAATACTGTCCTGTGTCCCAAAACACAATGATCACATACCACTTTATAACATTTTTAATAAGCTTTTGGACCAGATTCTTTGAGCCCAAACCCTACCTCTGTTAACATATTAATAGCAGTGCTTGCCTTATAATGCTTCACTTTGGAACAGAAATAATCCGTGGACAGGTCTAATATAAGAGAATCATATGTACCACTCCCTGCAGCTTCAAGGTGCAACCATGCATATAGTCACAATAGCATAAAACTAAATGTCTAATAAACTAAAATTAGACGCTCCTGAGGCATACTTACTCAAGCAGAAAGGTTTGGGGCAGAAGAGGACAGATCCTCAATATCTGTTATTTAATAACACCCTAGAGTGAAAACTTTAGATTAGTTATAGAATTAGACTATTTCGAAGTACAAATCGGAGGGCTGGGGCTGAAGCTCAGCAGAAGAGCACTTGTCTGGCATGATAGAAGCCCTAAGCTCAATCCTGGGACTGGGAGGAGGGGTGAGAAAGAAGCATGGAGGACCACACTAGAAGAATTAGTTTTAGCTGAAAGACTGTTTTTCAGACTATAGAGATGGCTCAGTGGTTAATAGTGCTTGCTGCTCTTCCAGAGGACACAAGTTCTGTTCCCAGCACCCATATCAGGCAGCACCCATTACAACGAGCACCCATTCCTGTTTCGGGAATCCGATATTCTCTTCTAAATCCCACAGGCACTCGCATCCATCTGCACATACCCCCTGCCTCACACATATACCTATAAATAAATGTTTCTTAAAGTAGTTGTTCTTTGAATGGAATCAGTATGAGTCAGGCGGTCACTCCTCACAGCCCTTCCAGGATGGTGATGATTTCTTCAATTCAGTGCATAACAGGTTTAAAATTAAATGAAAACTCGCCTGTATGTAACACCAGATAGGAAACCCTCTAGAAAGCAGTTCTAGGAGAGAATAGAGACAGATAGCTCAGCTACCTGTGGAGAACAGTGTATTCCTTACACTCCAGGAATAGCAACGAAGCCCTCAGTGGGTGTTCCTAAGACAGGTCCTTGTAAAACCTCCACTGTCAGCCTCTCCTGCCTCTGGAAAGACTTGCACCAGTGCTCCGTGTCAGTGTAACCTGTAAGTGAGAAGGGAATCTGTCTGAGAACACTGGCTTTCAAGCTCCTGGAGCAGGCTGACAAATGTTCCTCCAGAGGTTAATAAGATAAGGGCTGCTCCAGCTGGCCCCTAAACAGAGATTACTCCTGAGGGGAAGGTAAGCAGATTATTCCAGAAACTGACCTGCTTCCGGATCCTCGAGAATTAGCACCTTCATAGGGTAAACCAGGGAGGTCGTCTGTACTCAGCCGGCACCTGGATTTGATTGTTTTTCATATTTCCGTCACCTTATTTCTTTAAGTGTGACTTGGTATTGCTCTGTGATTTTTCAGAATTACCAGTATACAGAACCAGAATGAATTTGCAAATTAAACATGCTATCTTTGTTTTGGGGATTTTTCTCCAAGTTCAAGGAATCAAAGGTAAGTTATTTAAATGTTTGCTTAGTTTTTAATTTTCTTTTCTAAATCCAGGCTTAGTAGTATGTCCCTGTAATCCTAGCACCCCAGAAGACTGAAGCAGAAGAATCAAAACTTTGAGACCAGCCAGAGTAACTTAGGGAGACCCTATCTCAGGAGAAAATGTAAATGAATGAGTTGTACGGCATTTATATAGGAAGTGCAAAGTCATATAATGATTTAAAAAAACTCATACTGTCTAATTTTAGTATTGAAAATTGCTTGATGATTTGATTGAATAGATGATTATCAGAAATGATAGTCTACTAACTTTCATGTTATTAAACAGTTTTAAATGCAATTTATAGTAACAGAACAGGAGAGCTAATACATCTTGTTTGTGGTTATAAGACATTCAATGACAACTCTCATCACTAGTATTGATCACAGTAGGTCCATGGAACCGACTCCTCAAATACATTCTCAGGAAATAGAATCTAAAATTGAAATTAATATTCAAGGGGATTGTGATAAGATCAAATGCATTTCTTACCTACACACAATTAAACTAGAGTCGCCTGCCCTGCAAAGTGTCGTGTGCTGTTCACCTTCAGTGCACAAAACCATCAGCCCAGGTGTTTGGTTGGTTTGGAAGTAGTGCAAGAGAAAGTTCTAGACTGTGTCTGTCCTTATAGCAATCCTTCAAGTGAGTCTAAACTAAAGCAAGCAACAAATAGGCTTACTTGGGGAAAATAACACTCTTTTTTCTTTTTCAAAACCCACAGGAGAAAGTTTAACTCTGTCCTAAGGATAAGCCTAATCATGAATACTCCATTTTTAAAAGTTGTTAAAAATCAGCAATGTTAGATTTGCTTTTTGTCTTTAAGGAGAACATTAAAATGTTGGGATAGTAAACCTTTTCATTGAAATCTGGTTTTTAAAGTGTCTAGGAAATGTAGGCATAAATAGTTACATGTGTAAGACATAAAGGGTCTGTGATCCTATATGTTACTGACAAATATGTGACTTTCAGTGGAGATTAAAAAAAAAATCTGGGCAAAATTTGTATCCAAGTTTCCTTCATGTTTGACTACTCGAGGCAAAAAAGGGAGTGTTTTTTAATTTTTCTTGCAGAATCAGCTATGTATAAATATTTAAATGTATTTTGAAAGTTGTAACTAGAAGCAAATGGTACTGTTCCAAGATAGTCTGAGCTTTATCTGGTGAAAACACACTGAGTTATCTGTTTGATAATTCTGGCCAGGCACACCAGCTCTGGTCTTGTTTATTTAATTAGCTACATTTATTAATTAAACTATCTTTCTTATTTCATGATGCATCAGATGTTACACACAATTACAAATAATATAATTATATAAAGTAAGTTAAATGAAATAAGCTCACCTCAAACCTACAATTTGGTCTAGGCCTACATCTATGGAATAGCATGCTCAAATTACAGGAGAAATTTCAAAAGGCATACTTCTAGTTTTGGACTTTTTATTCCACAAGGATTGCATATCTTCCAGTAAGTCTGTCTTGACTGGACGTTATGTCTTCAGCCAATCTGGTTTCCTATTTGTAAACCCTTAGTGACTTTGAGGGTATCTACCTAGTGCTAGCTTGAGAGGAAAAGGGAAGGAGTCCACTTGGTCCAAGGACCTATGAAACTTAGCATCTGGATGCTACACTAAATCCACACTCTATTTATGAAGATGACATAGCAATTTTAAAAATCCTGTTTTTCTTTTATTAAAGAAAGGATTCTTCATACAGTTCCAATTATGGTTTCCCATTCCCCAACTTCTCCCAGATTCTCCCTACCTCCTCACCCATCAAAATCCACACCTTTCTGTCTCTGGTTAGAAAAATAAACACACATCTAAAGGCTAATAATAAAAAGGATAGGATAAAGACAAAAGCAAAATAAAAAACAAAAAGCAAAATAGAACAAAACAAACAGGAAAAAAGGACCCTCAGATTAAAACATGAGAAACACACGAGAGACATGCACGTTCACACACACAGGAATCCCACAAAAACACATGAGAGACATGCACATTCACACACACACACACACACACACAGGAATCCCACAAAAACATGAAACCATAACATATGTGCAAAGGAACTAGAAGGCAAATAAATAAATAATGCCTGCCTGGCCAAGCATTATGAGACATTGAGTTTTGTTTGTGTAACTCATCTACTGCCAGGTGTGGGGACTGTCCTTACGAATGGTTTGTATCCTAAGGACAAGTCCCATCCCTAATCCAGAAGCTATCTCTGGTTGATAATCACTCACAAAATAAGTAGATATTTTTAATTATCCCAGGTATGTCCATCAAAACACAGCCTTCGTGGTCACCTTTATGTATTTTCTCAGTGTGTTTATTTAGTTTTTACAGATTTATTCTTCCACTACAAGCAATTTTATACCAGGCTTTTGGCAGCTTTATCAAAGCATATGAATTTCTATATTGCTATCTAGGTTTGGACAGCTTTGTTTAAATGTCTACATAATGTTTTAATATATGCATCAAGGTTTGATTTCCTGAATACCCAACAAAGGTGAACTAAGTTTTTCCAATTATTTTATTACATACAGAACTGCAGTAAGTACATCTGAGTGTAAGTCATTCATTTGAGACAGCACAAGTTCACTAAACAATATTGGCTCAATGAAATATGAACAGTCTATAGCATCTGATTCCTATTAACAAATTACTTCTAAAGAGTTTTCTATGCCCTTGAGTGACTCTTTACAACTTGATTCCACAGTGTGTTCACTGTGTAGCCAAAGGTGGGGTAGACACAAAAAAACTCAGAAGTATGCTCATAGTTCAAAAGGATTCCTTGTAAGCTTTGCAAATTTGTATGTAGTTTTTCCATAGGATTTTTGAAAGAAAGAAAGAAGGAAGGAAGGAAAGAAAGAGAGAGAGAGAGAGAGGGAGGGAGGGAGGGAGGGAGGGAGGGAGGGAGAGAGAGAGAGAGAGAGAGAGAGAGAGAGAGAGAGAGAGAGAGAAAGGAAGGAAAGAAAGAAAGAAAGAAAGAAAGAGAGACAGAGAGAGAGACAGAGAGAAAGACAGAAAAATAGAAACAAAGAAAGAGAGAAAGAAAGAGACAGAGAGAGAAAGAAAGAAAGAAAGAAAGAAAGAAAGAAAGAAAGAAAGAAAGAGAGAGAGAAAGAAAGAAAGAAAGAAAGAAAGAGAGAGAGACAGAGAAAGACAGAAAAATAGAAACAAAGAAAGAGAGAAAGAGACAGAGAGAGAAAGAAAGAAAGAAAGAGAGAGAGAGAGAGAAAGAAAGGAAGAAAGAAAGAAAGAAAGAAAGAAAGAAAGAAAGAAAGAAAGAAAGAAAGAAAGAAAGAAAGAAAGAAAGGGTTTGGATTTCAAAATTTTCATTAATTGAAATTGTTTTAGTGCAAAAGACCATTGAAAATTTCAAAGACTAGTTACTTCTATTATTATTGTTGTTGTTGTTGTTGTTGTTGTTATTAATATCCCAAATGTTGCCCCCCTCCTGAATCCCTTTCACGGAGCTCTTCCCCCATCCCCTTCACCTCTGAGAGGGTACTCTCCACCCAGGGTATCTCCCCTGTCCCTGAAGCATCGAGTCTCTACAGGATTAGGCACATCCTCTCCCACTGAGGCCTTCTGGCAAGGCTCCAGCCTCCTCAACATGGTATGAGCCCTGGGAAGAGGCAAGGGTGCAGGTTCATCTGAAGTACGCAAGGCACACATTGTACATTCACCTCTCCATTTCACATAAATAATTTCAATTCATTGCCTGTGACATTCAGGGTGTGGGAGGAAGGGGAGAGAGAAGCTTCCCTTGGCAAGTCCTAGAATGGAACTGGTGTTGATCGTAGCACATCCCTTGTACATTACATTTGACTACTTTAAATGAAACCTTTAACTAAGTTATTATTAGTCCAAGGTAGGGTAATTATTCTAGTAGCTGGAAATGTCAGGAAATTTGCATTTGAGGATACTCCACTTCTTGATACTCCTACACTACTGAGGACATTCTCATTTCATGAAATTATCCGGGAAGGTCTTTTTGCCTTCTCAGAACTCCATTAACGGAGAACATAGCATCGTTTGTACTCAGGAGATGGCTGCCCAACGGCAGTCACATTAACTACAGCTACCGTATTTTGTGTTCGTGTCTGGACAGTGGAATTCAAAAGTTTCAAGGCAGACTTGTTTAAATGTCATACTAATATATCTGCAGAATACTCTACTATCAAGGCTGTGTAAATTGAAGGTACTTACAGTAAATGAACCAACAAAGTGACAAGTCAGAAAGTATTTACAAGATTATATGTTTGCTTTAAAAATAAAAAAGCAATTGCTGCTGTGTGGCCCTTTTGCTTGCACAGCTGCTCACACTAGAGAACCATCATATTTGGAAGCTAGTTTGAGCCTATGCCACCTGCCACTTCGAGGCCAAGAACCATCAGTTCTGCTTACATGCCAAGCATCCCTGGAAATTCTGATCCTATCAACCTTACTGCCATGATTATTTTTGCAAGTTTTATGCTACTGTCAAACAATTCGTGTCAGAAACAAAGTTTTGTTTTGTTTTATTTTTAGAACAGTTTCTAGGTTTCCGTTATACTTCAGCACCTGTGTTGGCAATAAGCATAAAAAAAAAGGCTGACCTCACTGCTGTACTGGTAAGCCTCAGACTCCTGAGTGACAGGTCGCCACCCACACTGTCTCTTCTTTCTTAAGGATAGGACAGACACTTGTGCACTTGTGGGAAGGGAACTGAGTTTTCAAACCCTTGCAAGAATGAATACTAATCAGATTTTTGAAAGGAGGAAAATCTTCCAACCAGACTGTGAGATTTAACTTCCCAGAGTGGACAGTCTCAGCAACAAACCACAGAGCCTCAGCTGTCAAGCAAAGATCAGTTCACCCAAGACTAGGAGCCCACCCAAGATTAGGACTCCCAAAACAGGAGTCTCCAGTCAGGTGGAACCGTTTGGAAAAGATAAGATGGCATGATCTTGGTGATAGGCCTGGGCAACCCGCGCACACAGCAATGTCACAATGAGTTGGCAAGGGTGCTGGCGCAGCCACGGTAAGGAAAATCACATCTGGAAAACTACTATGGAGCTTAGAACTGCAGCATACACCATCATCTTTGACTGAGAATGCCCTTACGTCTGTACTTCCAAGCATAGCAAATAGAAGCAGAATATGAAGGAGCCAAGAACAGTAAGGCTGCTTCTAAGCTTGGCTTTGTGCTTGCATTTGCATATGGGTATCTCCCCATTTACAGTAAACGGGTTTTGAGGTAATAGCATCTTTTTTCATGCCTTTGCAAATCTGTCTTGGTTCAGTCTCATCACCATAGCCACACTTTCCCTAATTGCCCCAGAAGAATTAAGGGAAGCTAAAAGAAAAGGAATTTTGTAACAAGAAGTCAGGACCTCGAAATTCATAAAACATTTCCACTTTAGATGGGCTTTAACATCAAACAGAAAATAGAGTGTGTTGGGCTAGTGTATGCTTTGAAGTTTGCCCTGCTTTGTTGATAAACAATTTGTATTCAGTAAAGTTGAAAGGCAAAACATACTGGCACCTTGATTAACTCATCAGACTATCAGATCAAAACGCTTTGCTGATCGTAACCAAGTTAATAAATGTTAGCTGTTACTTAGCTTTGTGGGATCATCCACTAAGAGCTCACAGTGACCTTAAATAGTCTTACTTCTTAGGAGTTCAATGGCTAACAGGCAATGTGCTCATTTGTGGTTGGGAACCTTAGACAGACTGCTAAGTAATACTCCTAAATTCATTTGATGTGGGAAAGAGAACTCTCTTGTATCTATTTAGTTCAATAATAGCCTCAACGAAACATAAGTACAGAACTAGTATGGTACTTGTTTTTTTTTTACTCCAAAGCTGAGTTTTCTGTTTAATAGAGCAGATGTTTCTGGGCTATTTCTATCATCTGTTGTCAGAACTAATCTCAGAATTGGCAGTCACACCCTTCAGGCCCGCCCTGATGGTCACATCCTTCAGGTCAAGTTGACTCTGACAGTAATATCCTTCAGGTCTACCCTGAACATGGAAGATTCTGTCTTAGGATTCCTAGTATTCTTTTAACAGAGTAAGGATGTCTTGAATTCCTCAAGGAGCAATGTATAGTGCTATCTTAAGCACCTACAATAAAGTCTCAGTGCTAAGTGACTTACTTAGATTGTTGCATTATGTAAAGTCAGTAACTTACCTAGTGGATATTACCACAGTGGAAATGTTCTTTAAAACCCAAATTAACACTATCTCTCCGTCATCCTAAAACCTCTCCTCCAGTTTTGCAGTGCAGTTTTACTTCTGGAGATTTGAAATTTTTGAACCTTTTTTGTTTTGTTTTTTTTTTGGTTGTTGTTGTTTTGTGTTTGTTTTGTTTTGTTTTGTCATTTTTCTTTCTTCTCCCTGCTGGAGTTCATCATTGTGCTCCACATGAACCTAGCAGACGCTAGTCATCTCTTGAATCCTTATCAACAGCCTTCTTGTTCACGAAAGGGAAATGTACTCTGACCTTCTAGCTAGATGACACTTACCTGGTTAGCTCACCTGAGAAAATGCACTCTCATTCTTGAGCTGACAGTTGGTACTGCAGAACCTCACAAAGCACAGGATGCCCATGAACTGTGTATTAACTGTTGCCCTATCTGGACCCCAGATAGTGCCTAGCCCACTGGATCTCAACCTATGGGTCATGACCCTTTTAGGGTTAAACAATACTTTTACAGGGGTCGTCTAAGACGATCAGAAAACAGTTATTTACATTATAATTTGTAATAGTAGCAAAATTACAGTTATGGAGTAACAATGAAAATAATTTTATGGCTGAGGGTCACCTCAACACGAGGAACTGTTATTAAAGGGCTGCAGCATCAGGAAGGTTGAGAGCCACTGCTCTAGTCCAATTATGCTCACTGACCCCTCTCACCCTGAGCCTAGAGCCTGCTGGCCTTCTTTCTTAGAAGCTGAGACCACAGATCAGTTAACAGCAGAGCCTGACTCCTTACAGAACAACTCTGTTGCTCACTACATGACCCAAGCAAATTGCTCACTGAGCAATTTTACAGTTTCCTCATCTATAAAGTGGGAACAATGATTGCAGGGTTTGCTTCATAGTGCTAAAGCATTTAGTGTGGCATCTGCTACATAAACACACACTGAAGGCTGATTCCCAAAACCACTTTGATGACTAACCCCCTTTACATCATCACCCCTCCTACCTGATGAGAAAACGCAAGTCATTTGACTTGTCTCTTCCTACTTCAAAGTGCCTCTGAATCTGTCCTAACACCTCTCATTTTCTTTTGTTTCAGAGGGAATTTAGTAATTTTCAGCTTTTGCTAATGTTATTCTCACCTACTCCCTGTGATATGTAACTCCAGTTCCCATAAGACCTTGGCCTGCCAGTCCCCTCCCACCACGCTAAAGGTGTTCATGTAATGGTTTCCAGTAATGGGAAAGGAAACTCTAGACTCAAGTTTTGAAGATTTTGAGGATCTAAGATGCAATAATTGTTCAAATTATCTAGTGGTTCACCTACACAGCCAAGTTTAAGCATAACTTTGGTTTTCTGGAAAGCTGAGATTTAGGTCACCATTTTGTGGACCTTCAGGGGATTATTCTCAATCTGCTCTTCTTTTTAGTAATTGTATATTATAGTTTTACTGTTCATGGCCCACTACCTACTCCAGCTTCAAATTAAAAAAAAAAAAGGGAAAAATAGAATTTTCAAAGCCTTCCCAATGTATACAGAATGGATGCTATAGAAAGAAATTGAAATGACTATATCATAAAAGGTATCTACATCCCTTGTTAATTTTCTTGTTTTCTCAGTAATATCTCTTGTAGTTAAGAAATGAAACCAACCAACACCTCCATCAGCAGATGAACAGATGTATAAATGTGGTATATTTACATGTCAGGGATAAAAATGGAAACAATGACATTTGCAACTATGTAGATAAATCTGGAAAACAGTGCGTTAAGTGAAACAAGCCAAGCACGGAAGTGCATATGCTCAGTGGTCTGTGCAGAACCCAGAGGTAGACTGCAAAGTGACAGTTACCAAAGGCTAGGACACTTGGAGTGATCAAAGTATGGAAAGATAATGTTCAAGGACAGAACATAAATTTCCTGTTAGATGGGAGGAATGTATTTGGGAGTCATAATATATAATGTGACTTAAGTTCACAAAATACCATATTTCTGAAAAATGCTATAGGTAGGTATAAATGATAACTATATAATATATAAACTTTAGTTACTAATATTTAGTCATTCCACAACATATACCTATCGAAATACCACATTGTACATGACACAGTCTTAGCTCTCAGTATAAAAAATAATAACATGATGTAATTTAAAAAGTAAAGCCCCAAAATATCATCTGAACTCTTTATGTTGGGGCTTCTTTCTCTGGCTTTACAGAGACAGTTCAAGGTCCTGCTACAGTCATTTTATGTAGGTCTTCTTATTTGGAAAGCTTCTACTAAGACTATATAAAACATTTCACGTGTCATCCATAAAAGTCTCTGTGGTAGGTTCAAGTTCTTCCATGGAAAGTGTATTTTCAGGGAACCAGAAACAAAAGAAAGTAGTAAATGAAGCAGCAAAGTAGAGAAGATGCCTTTCAAAAAGTTCCAGTGAGTGCTGATCTCACACAACCATCCTCAGAGAGCACAGAATGAGAGAATTATGGGACTCTCCATGAGGCCAAGGACTGACAGACGTGAAGTCTAAACCATCTCCTCAAAGGTTTTCTTCAAGAACACTAATAGTTTACCTTGCATTTCCAGTGCGCTTATCCATGAATAATGTAAGTCCTTAGCACCAAAAGAACATTCGAAGACAATAGAAAGTAGATACAATAAGTGAGTTAAAAGGAGTCATAGATTTGTGTCTCCTATAGGGATCAAAGCCTATGAAGAGCTAGTTCCAAGAGAAGTAAGGCTGAGATTGTACATAAGAGGTAGCCAGCATTCATCTCATAGCACACACAAAAGTCATCTCAAAGGCACTAAAACCTTAAAAGATTTGAAGTATGAAATTATTGGAAGAAAGCATAGAAGAGTCCTTTACTTTGTCTTAGCAATGATTCTGATTTAGAAGGGGCATACATCAACATTCACTCAGAAAACAAACAAAAGCAGACAAACTGGATTAACAAAAGGAACGAAAAAACAGTAGCCTATGAACTAAAGGAAAATATTAGCAAACCATATGCACAAAAATGGCTAAATATCTAAAATTGTTAAGGAAATTACACAAGACTTTAACAAAAAAAATAAAAAATGAAAACAACACAGTCTAATTTTTAAAATAAGAAAATTCCTCAATGCAAATGTTTCCAGAGTCATTGAAGTGACCATCAGGAGAAAGAGCCCAATATGATTCACCTGGAGGGAGATAAGAACACAGGTGACAAAGATGAAAACATCACACAAGCCACATGACTCTCAAAAAGTCAAGATAAAGCAAGTGCTGGTGAGGATGTGGAGAAAAGAGCCCCTGGTACACTTGTGGCAGAGAAGCAAACTGGTACCAGCCATTAGAAAAACAATACGGCAGTCAGCCAGTGACTAAACAGAATTGCTGTAATACAGGTATCCTTCTGGCTATCCTTTTACCTACACAAGCTGAAGTCAGCACTTCTTATGGATACCTGCATTTCCCATGTCTATTGCTACATTATCCTTAGCAAAGTGTGGACACAAGGCAAGTCCATCCACAGATGAGTAAACAAGGGAATAAGTAAAGCAAACGTGGAAGATGGGCTCACATTCTGTGACAGTCTTATATGAATGTGTATGCATATACATACAAAGACTTCACAATGAGAACTTGCCAATTACAGCATGAATGAACTTAGAAACAGTAAGGATATATATCGGGACTAGAGAGATGGCTCAGTGGTTAAGAGCACTGACTGATCTTCTAGAGGTCCTGAGTTCAATTCCCAGCAACCACATGATGGCTCACAATCATCTGTAATGGGATTCAATGACCTCTTCTGGTGCATCTGACGATATCAACAGTATACTCACATATATGAAATAAGTAAATCTTAAAATAAAAAGAATATATGTCAGATGCAGAAAAAATATTGTATGAGCTAACTTACATTATTTAAAAGCTAAATACACAGAAACAGAATAGAGTGGTGGTTTCTAGAGTCAGGGAGGGATGAGAATGGTCAAAACATAAAATTCCTATTCTATGATATAAATTGGACCAGAGGTCTTACAAACAATATGATAAATTAATAATATATAAAACCTGGTTAAGGGATAGGTTTCAGATATTCTTAACACAAAGCAAAAATTTTTGTTAATTAACTGTGGTAAAAATGGGTATTTTTCTTTTTCTTGAGTATAATAATCATTGATATATATATCAACAGTGTAGTCACATATATAAAATATATAATATATAATTTCACTATATAAACATATATGTGTGTGTATAAAACATTTATATTTTGAATCTTAATCATTTACAGTGACTAGAAAAAATAATCAACAATAGGAATAAATCTAAATAATATTAATATACACAACAATAAGAAATGTACAATAAAGGTGGTTTTAAGAGAGGCACTAGACATAAAATTGTCTGGTATGAATATACTACATGTTCATTCTCCTGTTGATGAGCTTCACTGTCACACACAGCACTGACACAAACACCTTGTCTGTGTTCCTTTCCACTAACAGGAGTGTCCCTGCAATGTGTCCTTGGGAGAAGAGCTACAGGGACATAGAAATGCACAGTTCTAATTGTATGGTAAAAGCCAAACTGTTTTGCTGAGTCTGTACTATCTATACATCCAGCCCCATGATAAGAGCTCTTTTGTCCCAATTTCCTGTCCACATTTGGTACTGCCTGATGTATTTTGAAGTTTGTCTAAAATAAAATGTCTTATTTTTTGACACTAATGGGATAGAACAGTGCAGTATAAATGATGCTCTTCTAGATCTTCAATCTTTTGATTTTCTGGTGCCTGGGGAGGTTCAGCACGTCCCCCATGGACTGGATCTGTGCGTCCTCTCTGAGATAGTACCTTCCCATGTCTAACTCAGATGTTTGGGTTATCATTTTTTAAAGGCTTCTTTGGCTTTATTTTATGTGTATGGCTGTTTTGCCTGCATGTGCATGAGGACACTACCTTTGCAACTGGAGACCTGAAGAGGGCACTGGATCCCCTATAGCTAGAGTTACAAACCATTATGAGCCACCATGTGGGTGCTGGGAATGGAATCCAGATCCCCTGCAAGAGCACCAAGTGGAGCCGTCCCTCCAGCCTGTTGGTCTCTTCTTACTGAGGAATTCTTTTAAAATTCCCTGGCAGCCACTTATCTTAAATAGTATCTCAGTTTGTAGCATTTATTCTTACTCTCATAACAGTACTGACTACTGTGGAGGACCTGAGTTTAATTCCCAGAACTCACATGATGGATCACACTATCACCAATACTAGTCCCAAGGGATCTGACACCCTCTTCCAACCTCCAGGGGCAACCTGCTGGTACATCAGTGGGTGCACAGGCATACAGACATACAGACATACAGACATACAGACATACAGACAGGGGAAACATGTGTATAGTTTGTCTTTCAGGTTTTTAAGACAGTGCTTCTCTCCCTCTTCCTCTCCCCCTGTCCCTACCCCCATCTCTTATCTCTCCTCTCTGTCTCTCTCTCTCTGTCTCTCTGTCTCTCTGTCTCTCTCTCTCTGTCTCTCTCTCTCTCTCCCTCTCCCTCTCCCTCTCCCTCTCCCTCTCCCTCTCCCTCTCCCTCTCCCTCTCTCCCTCCCTGCCTCCCTCTCTCTCTCTTTCTCTCTGTCCCCCCACCTCTGTGTGTTTGTTTCTGTGTGTGCGTGTACAGAACTGATGTAAAGTCTAGCATCAGCTTTGCTGTTTGTAATCATTTGTTTTAGCCTCACAAATTGGGAAGTTTCTCCACTCCCCTCTGCTCTTTGCCTCCTCTTCATGTGTGTGCTTAAGCCATCCACTGCAGGTTATTTCTCAAGTCCAAAACCATATTGCTGTAGCTCACACAAACTTATAACTCACGTATAGACATTCAACATTTTTCTACTTTGCTTTCTTTCTACAGAAGTATTGAAGTGACTCTTAACTGTAGTTCTTAAATAGACATTTCTATGATAACTTTAGACATTGCTTCAACTTCAACCTACAGGTTTTATGACAAGGTATTCTTATTCTCTGCTACAAGCATTTTCTAGAGGTGGAGAGATGGTCCAGTGGCTAAAGCCTATATTGCTCTAACAGAAGACCCAGGTTCAGTTCCTAGCACTTATGCTGGGGAGTTCACAACCACCTATAATGCCAGTTTCGGTGGAGCCACTGTCCTTTCCTGACCTCCTTGGGATGGTGCACAGCTGTGATGCATACAAACCTATCTTTAAAAAGAAGTTTTTTAGTATGATTAAGAATATTTTTTGAACAATAATAGCAAGAGTTAGAACCAGTTTTTGAAGTTAAAGGACAGATTTATTGCTTCTTCTCATTTACTAAAAAGCAGTCTGTTTGATGATTCCATGAAGTTATGACTATGTCTGCAAATGAGTCCCTCAGGAATTAGGTATAAAATATGCCTTCCATCATAATTGGAGAATGATCTGCATTGGAGTATGACTTCATAAATAGTTGATAATAATCCACAGGATTTTGGTTTTTCTTTTCTTTTTAAACATCCCTTTTACACACTACAATGAAATAATGGTTTAGCTTTTTAAAATTCCTTACATGCTATTGAAAATGGCAATTCGGAGAAGTGCCCCTGTCACAACATTGAATGCTCTCTCTCTCTCTGTCTCTCTCTGTCTCTCTCTGTCTCTCTCTCTCTCTGTCTCTCTCTCTCTGTCTTTCTCTCTGTCTCTCTCTCTGTCTCTCTGTCTCTCTCTGTCTGTCTCTCTCTCTCTCTCTCTCTCTCTCTCTCTCTCTCTCTCTCTCTCTCTCTCTCTCTCAGTTATAATGGGAGACTGAAGACTTGAGTCTCTATAAATACTGGTCTTGAGAACAAAGAGCACACCATCCAAGCCACGGTAGTCACTTTACATGTCACCTTCAGGAAGACATAGGGAGCGGCCTGGTGAGAACTTTGATGACAAGCATAGCTTTGCTGAACACTCTGACAGTCTCTTCCTTTCATTGATTCTTTCCAAGCCTGTCTCACTACCAAGACTTCTGACAGCTTCCCCCACTCAGCATCTACTTTTTCCACCTGGGGATGAAAGAGCAGAGACAGAACAAGAATGAGCCCACCTCCCATTGGCTGCAATGCTTTTTTTATCCTTTTGATAAATGCTTTTTATCCTTTGAGAAAAATCAAAGCTGAGTCCAGCTGATGACATCATGCATATCTATTTCATTTTTTATTCAGAAAAAAATAATTTCAAGCAATTTATTTTAATCATGGTTTTCCCTTCTCCAATTTCTCTCAAGTGTTTCCTCTTCTGGCGATGTCAGAAAGCTTGATGACAAATATTTCTCCAAAATAGGGGCTTGTGATGTTGTTGACTTCTCCATCTCCAGAACCTAAGTCAAAAAGGCATGAGATTCTCAAGGAGAATTAATTGGAAGTGATCTTTTAAGTTAATCAGGTGACACTCAAACCCTTAGTCATGTCCTAGAAACACTCGAATAGATGTCTTAGATTAGAAGGCTAAAGAGATGATACAGAAGAATTATAAATATCTCTCTCTCTCTCTCTCTCTCTCTCTCTGTGTGTGTGTGTGTGTGTGTGTGTGTGTGTGTGTGTGTGTGTGTGTGTGTGTGTGTGTGAATAATTAGCTAGTTAGACTACTTGTCATGCTTAATAGAAATAATTGTGAACAAAGACAGAAATTCCACCTTTTCTCTCTGTTACTCCCATCCCATTTGCTGGGTCTCCTTCTTACTACCTGCAGCCACTGTTGGCCCAGGCTGCTCATCTTTGATATTGTTATAAGTTCACTGATGGAATCTCTTTTGTCTATATAAGAAGATGTATATTCCATACATCTTAGATGGAGTTTGAAGAATGTTAAAAGTCTAGCTGCTACAAGAAGCCCTGAATTCCTACAGTCAGTTCCTGAAACATAGGCAGTCATGTGTGAGGTGTTTCCTCAGCTAGCTAGCAGTTTTACCACATTCCTATCCTTAGTTTGACCTCTCTGCTTACTTCCACTCAGGCTCAGCATTAAAACCAACTCCTTTCACCACTTTTCAAAATAAAGTATTTACAATTAACTGTAGTTTATGATATCCATCTCTTTAGCCTTCCATACAGGCTCATATGTAAAGGGAAAAGATATTTCTGAGTTTGCTCAAGTATTCATATGAAAAATCTATTATAAGCCCTAGTATCTTAGAATGTTTGCTAAAACACTTGAGTAAATTTAACACCCACTCTCTGAAGAAACAACGTGATGAAAATATGGGGTTGTTTTTCTTTCCCACTTTTAGAACAGAACTGCCTTCTTTTAGAATGTATGTGCCCTTGCTGAAGAGGCAAGGGCATTCTCAGTTCCTAGAAGTGTGCTCCAGTGCCTTGAGCTGGAAGCTGGGTGTATGGAGACCTCAGCCAAAGGTCACACTATCCAAGATCTCTGAGGAAGCCAGCTATGTGGCTCGCTCTGTCACCACCCTCTAAAACAAGTGGCTCCAGTGTGATTTTAATCCCTTTTCAGGGGTTAGAGGAGTCGATTAACTTTGAGAACACCCCTCCCCTTCTCTATACACTTAGCCTTCTTGCCCTACTGAGGGGCTTGGGAGTTCTCACACATTCTCTTCTCAGTACATTTGTAACATAGACCTTTGAAACTTTCTCTACTAGATTCCTAGGCACGAATCACACAAACCACTGATGAGTTGATTCAAACAAAGTCTCACCACTTTTAGACACAAAAAGGAAACCGCCTTTCTTTTTTTCTACCGATCTCTTGCTCTGACTTCAGTTCTGTTCTTGCTTAGCAACATGGTATGATTTCAGGATCCTTGGCTCCTCACCTCAGAATTCCCAGCATCTCACTTATAGAATTGTTTCTCCGTGTCCAAGTGCAGGGGGTAAAATAGAGGCCTGAGACATGAACATGGACAGATAGAAAATCATTGTCTTCTAAGATCCTGACCCCTTCTCTTCTGACATAGCAAGTTAATAATAGATAAACCAAATGTTATGATAAGGAGATGATACAATCCCTCTAATTCTTTGGAGGAGAGTCAGTGGGAAGTGACGGTTTTAATAGTGAGAAAGGTTGCCATGACATTTGCCCAAGTTAGAGAAGGCACTAAGGTAGCATCTACGCCGTGCATCGTTGATAATCCGCCCGCATGCTGACGAGCGTAAATGCTTAGTCACAGCATAATTCATGCAAGGGAATAACTGGGTGCTTCCGTAACTTCTACATCCTTTCATTACCTCATTGGTTCCAATATATTTTGACATTCAGGTCACAGAACAGGACTGGCATTGGGTAGGGGTATTGGAAAACAGATGTGGGTGAACAGAGGACACTGTAAGTTGTAGATGCCTGCATTCTCCACATGAGCATTCAGAAAGCAGCATTTAACATGCATGCTTTTCACAAATAGCAACAAAGAAAGTGTTGAGAAACCTGACTAATTTGATGATACATATTCAGGTGCATTGAACATGGCATCTATTTAACTGCCTCTGCTCTTTGGAAATTCAATTATGTAATTGAGAGTCTACTAATTTAGGAAGATGACCTGGATAAAATGGACTACAAACAAGTCTAGAATTTTCATAAATACTGAAGCCCCTGACTCCCGTTAGTGGCATTCTTTCTAAAAACTTCCCATTGGTGGTTTAGGCCTGAAATGCCAGCCACTTTGTCTCTATACAGTTATATTCTTCAAGTGTTCTGTATAAATTCCAGTAAATTTTATCTCAGCTCCCATTAGTTTATTCATTAAGACACTGAGGCTTTTCCCCAAGGAAAACATAATGGATTTGCTAAGTGCAAATGGCTGGAGTTTTCATTGCAAAGCTGCTGCAAAGAAAGGCCCGCTCCACTATTCCTGTGTCTGCTGCTGTCAGTGTAAGTGTAAAGCAAGCCTTTGTAGAAGCCTGGAAGAGTGAGATGCTAAAAACATGCCTCTAAAAGAAAGTTTGGTAAGGAGTGGTGCACAGGCCTTCATATCAGCTAGTACACATCCTTGTGCAATTAATCTGGATAGGAAAAACAATACTTCTCACAATCACTATGCACTATTAAATCCCTCTGAACATACATAATCAAGGATGAAGCTATTCTATAGGCTATCATGGGCTCCATGGATACTAATGAACCTTGAGACCACATGGCATCCACTTTAATTCTGCCTAGAAAAAGATTCCCTTGATTGTAGGGTTTCCTTTACATTAGCGAGTAGACATTCTTCTGCAACTCAAACCAAATTTTAAAAAAGAAACAAAAGATTCAAGGTCCCTACAATAAGGTAACGTTTAAAGTCACTACATCCATTGATTATCTTTTTATATATTTGCAATCTTCAAAGTATGCTATAGTCATATTGGTTTGGAGAATCTAGCTAAGATTCTCCAACTAATGACTAATCTGGTTAACAGGCAGAGTGACTGGAGAAAAGAAAAGCCCTCTTTTCTTAAATTAGTGCATCCGTGTTGACCCTCATCCTTAGTCTTCTCGTGGACTTACCTGCCCACAAATATGCCATTCTCCTTTTTTCT
This sequence comes from Mus musculus, assembly GCF_000001635.26. Taxonomy (NCBI): domain Eukaryota; kingdom Metazoa; phylum Chordata; class Mammalia; order Rodentia; family Muridae; genus Mus; species Mus musculus. The sequence goes on along the minus strand of NC_000075.6, from coordinate 80,448,483 downwards.
CACCCTAACGTTTTTCATCAGTCTCATAAGAATTTGCCAAGCCAAGCAGAAACCATCCTTCCCATGCTAAATCTTAGCTCTTCCCCCCACAAACTATCACTATCCAACCCTTAGAAGTAATCACAGGGGCTGTGCTTCATCACACTTTGTCTGCACTCTCTGGTCCTCCCGTAGTCAGGGTTTTGCTTTCTAAGATTTCCATTTTCTATCAATCAGTCCACCGTGTTTAAACTGTTAAATGCAGAGCACCAGAAACAACTGCAAAGTTTTCATTTCTGCCCATGACAGAACCTCACTCCATTCTGTTCTGTTCTGCCAAGGAGGTCAAGCATCTGTTCATCAAGAGTAGCCACACTGTATGTGGAGGGGGGAGGGTGTGCTGTACATGTGTGCATGCACGCGTGTGTGTATACACTCTCGTGCACACACATTACATACCCTTTAATCAGTGACTATCTTAGTTCTCAAAGTGACTGTTGCAGTATTCCAGTGATCACCTTCCAGTAGAACTTATTTCACTTAATAATGGCCCCCAAAGTATGAGTGTGGTCATGCTGGCAACTCACACAAGTCAAAGAAAGGTCAGAAAGGGCTATCATTGGGAAACAAAGGAAAGCATCTTTTTTTGTAATTTTTTATTAGGTATTTTCTTCATTTACATTTCCAGTACTATCCAAAAAGTCCCCCATACCCTCCCCCCTAATCCCCTACCCACCCACTCCCACTTCTTGGCCCTGGCTTTCCACTATACTGGGGCATATAAAGTTTGCACGACCAATGGGCCTCTCCTTCCCCTGATGGCCAACTAGGCCATCTTCTGATACATATGCACCTAGAGACAAGAGCTCCGGGGTACTGGTTAGTTCATATTATTGTTCCACCTATAGGGTGGCAGATCCCTTTAGCTCCTTGGGTACTTTCTCTAGCTCCTCCATTGGGGCCCCTGTGATCCATCCAATAGCTGACTGTGAGCATCCACTTCTGTGTTTGCTAGGCCCCGGCATAGTCTCACAAGAGACAGCTATATCTGGGTCCTTTCAGCAAAATCTTGCTAGTGTATGCAATGGTGTCAGCGTTTGGAGGCTGATTATGGGATGGATCCCTGGATATGGCAGTCTCTACATGGTCCATCCTTTCGTTTCAGATCCAAACTTTGTCTCTGTGACTCCTTCCATGGGTGTTTTGTTCCCAATTCTAAGAAGGGGCAAAGTGTCCACACTTTGGTCTTCGTTCTTCTTGAGTTGCATGTGTTTCACAAATTGTATCTTATATCTTGAGTATCCTAAGTTTCTGGGCTAATATCCACTTATCAGTGAGTACATATTGTGTGAGTTCCTTTGTGATTGGGTTACCTCACTCAGGATGATGCCCTCCAGGTCCATCCATTTGCCTAGGAATTTCATACATTCATTCTTTTTAAAAGCTGAGTAGTACTCCATTGTGTAGATGTACCACATTTTCTGTATCCATTCCTCTGTTGAGGGGCATCTGGGTTTTTTCCAGCTTCTGGCTACTATAAATAAGGCTGCTATGAACATAGTGGAGCATGCGTCCTTCTTACCCCTTAGAACATCTTCTGGATATATGCCCAGGAGAGGTATTGCAGGATCTTCCAGTAGTACTATGTCCAATTTTCTGAGGAACCGCCAGACTGATTTCCAGAGTGGTTGTACAAGCTTGCAATCCCACCAACAATGGAAGAGTGTTCCTCTTTCTCCACTTCCTTGCCAGCATCTGCTGTCACCTGAATTTTTTTATCTTAGCCATTCTGACTGGTGTGAGGTGGAATCTCAGGGTTGTTTTGATTTGCATTTCCCTGATGATTAAGGATGCTGAACATTTTTTCAGGTGCTTCTCACCATCTTAACCTAAGAAAAGAAAAAGACAATCCTGTGATATGGTTGCTGTGACCTACATATACAATAAGAATGAATCTATGCAAGATACTGTCATGAAAGAAACAAAAATTCTTTCATACCTCAACAACAAAACTTAAATGAGTCACTGTATATAAGAGATTAATAATTTCAATTAAAAGACTGTTAAATGTATAGATTTAAATGTAGAAAATGCTGTGTATTTAAGGTATGATTCTATCAAAGTTTTCAAACATCCATTGGTTGTCTTTGTATCATGTCCACTGTATCATGGAGATGGCAGCATCTTTGGTGAGGTGTGCCTTTAGCAAACAGAATACAAATGGCTCGGTACATTCAGGAGCACTTCGCAATATAGAGATAAAAGAAATCAGGGAGAGAGGGGGAGAGAAGGAGGTATGTGTGGAATTAGAAGCTTCACTTATGTAAAGCCTGCTTTGTTGTGAAAGGAGATATAAGAGGTTTTGAAGCAGTGTAAGACTTAAGTATACATGGTTCAGCAGCTGGAGACAACACCATATCAAGAAAGTGCATTAATAGCAGAAAGAATAAGTGCATGGTCATGCACACAGAGGAATGAGCTAAAGCAGATACAGCGATGGAAGATTGTAAGACTTTCCTCACTTTCTGCTCATTCTCAGTAAAATGTCATCAAAGCCAACAATGGAGAGGAAACATCAGCAAAAAGGTACACAAATCTTACCTTTGGAGGGTAGAGAGGAGAGAATGAGTGTAGGCCTAGAATGGTAGCAAACAACTAAGATCTTGGGGCTCTGGAGGCTGAGGAGAGTGAGCATGAATTCTAGGATAGCCTGGGCTATCCTAGGATAATGGTCTTGCCTCAGTGTGGGGAGTGGAGACTGAATGGAGCAGGGACGGCAAAAGCTGGTGTGGTTTTATTTAGTGTCACAGACCTATAGCAAGTGCCAGCTTTCCCCCAGCCACTCTCAGGCTTGTTGTTACGCCAGAGGCGACACTAATACGCTTCCTGGTGCATGTACCACGTTCTTAATTGGTTGCATTAAAATTGCTGGCAAACTCTGATTTTACCAAAACATATTTTATACATAAAACATCTCCTTTCGACCCTGATATAGCTGTCTCTTGTGAGGCTATGCCGGGGCCTGGCAAACACAGAAGTGGATGCTCACAGTCAGCTATTGGATGAATCACAGGGTCCCCAATGGAGGAGCTAGAAAAAGCACCCAAGGAGCTAAAGGGGTCTACAACCCTATAGGTGTAACAACAATATGAACTAACCAGTATCCCCAGAGCTCGTGTCTCTAGCTGCATATGTATCAGAAGATGGCCTAGTCGGCCATCACTGGGAATAGAGGCCCCTTAGTCTTGCAAACTTTATATGCCTCAGTACAGGAGAATGCCAGGGCCAAGAAGTGAGAGTGGGTGGGTAGGGGAGTGGTGGGGGTCTGTGGGACTTTTGGGATAGCATTTGAAATGTAAATGAAGAAAATACCTAATTAAAAATATTTTAAAAATTCAAAAACTCTCCATTCTGTTCTATTTATTTTCATTCAAAAATATTTTTAATTTTTTTCTTTTTAATGAATATATTATGCTTAACAACATTAAGATGTGCCCTGGGTTTCTGATATTAGATGCTGAATAGAGGACACAAACACTTCCTATTATGTTAGATGACTAACATAAAGGGTTGCTTTCCTGGTGCTTATACTATAATTTAAAACAAATACAACTGTGTACTATCCCCAAATGTGTAATATATTGAATTTTGGTAGCATTTTATATTTGTTGGTCTTAAACAAGAGATCTGAGTGGGGCTGTTTGCTTGCTTGTTTTTTCTTAGAATCCCATTGCCTTTTGCTTCTGTCTGTAACTATGAACATCGTTTAGAGATTCCTACATGTGGTAGTTATATCCTTCCTTTCTGTACATGCTCACATTTTATGATTGACTTAGAAAATTATTTTTTGCCTCAAAATAATATTCACGGAACTTGATACTCAATAGTTAAAAGTATTTGCTATTCTTACAGAAGACCCAGGTTCAGTTCCCAGGACCCACATGGTGGATTACAACTGTCCTTAACTCCAGTTCAAGGTCATCTGGTGCTCTCTTCTAGCTCCTGTGAGCACCAGACACCCACAGTGCACAGACTTACAAACAGGCTAAACACTTAAACATGTAAATTTAAAATAATAAATAGATATTTTAAAATTACAATAAGAATCATTTCCAATCTTCTGGGGCTAGGAATGTATCATAAGTAAGGCCCTAGCTTTGATTTGATTCACAGCACTTTGTAAAAACTGGGTGTGGCACACACCTGAAATTCCACCAAGGAGCCCGAGCTAGAAACCTTGTATCAAAATGTGATTTCCCAGTCTTTATAAAATAGGCTCCCGTTCTTAGTCTTCAGGTAACAATTGATTCTCATTAAACTTTTGTCTATGTTTCTGAATATGTGCATAAACTAAAGATATCAAAGTCATGAAAGTGTACCCAATAATCTTTATAAGCTCAGTAGCTACATTATCTCTCATGAGACAATGACAACCGTAATTCTACTGACCTCGTGACCTCACCAGAGAGCAACTTCATCATCTCTTAGACTGTCCTTTCGGGGTTTTTGGTTTGGTTTGGTTTGGATTGGTTTGGGTTTTTGTTTGTTTATTTTTTGTTTGTTTTTGTTTTGTTTTACTTCACTCAAATATGTAACATTTCCATTTCTCATTCTTTTATCCTTCCTTTTGTTGTTTTTTTTTTTTTTTTAGCAACTCAAAATCCTTAGAAAGGGAATGAACATGTTTTTGTCAATGTTGACTGCCCCACAAATATCCTTAGGTTGGAGTCCAAACTCCCTAGTATCAGCCCCCTTGCACATTGACTGGGGAGGAAACACAGATGAAGTATTGTGAACTAAACATTAACTATAATACTAATACAAGAAGAGCACTTTGGCTGGTTTTAAGCAAAAGAGAGAGCAGATCAGTTGGGGTATCCAATGATCATGGCATCTAAGAAACCGGAGGAAGATGGAGAACGCTTAGCTTCGCCTGAACATTGATCGATGCCCTTCCACTTCACCATGCTACCAGTTTGACTCAGGCTGACTCCACTGCCACAGAAATACTGAGCCAATCCAGGTAGTCCCAGGCTCCTCCCCTATGAATCCTTAGCAACAATCAGTAGCACATCCCTCAACAACTAGTCTTGATTTAGAAAGACAGCCTATCTCAGACTCCATTAAGAGGAAAGCTAACCTTCAGCACAAAGAGGAGAATACTGTTCTGGTTGCTGCTAGCAACCATCAGAGAGAATGCTGGGATCTGGCTTGTGGGGGAGTTCACAAGGTGAGTGCACTACTCAGAGTCCCAGCCAGAGCTCCATTTTAATCAGGAGCAGCTTCCCCTGGGTGTACTGTTAACCTCCTGCTTGTGGACACCAGTTCTACATGATTATCCTCACTCCAGATGGCAGTGCACTTATAGATTCTGAAACAGTGGAAGTTGGAATCCCCTGGGGATATTCAGGGATCACAGATACTGTGTGCTTCTCAGGCATACCGATTCTAGTGTGTGGTTGCATGAGCCAATCAATGTTCACATGGCTTCCGTCCCCGAGCGTCTTTCCTAAAAACTGCTGTCTGAGAGACTCCTCGGAATGCCATGGGGTTCATCCCAGTTATGAAGGAAATACTTAAACTCTGTGACATTTGAACTGCTCTTCACTGTTTGGCTTGACCTTCTGCTGGATTGTCTCCTCTGTAACCTGTTTTAAAAGATGTCAGCTACGAGTGTTCCCTTAATACAACCAGTTGTCTCTGTAAGCCATATCAGGAGCTTCAGAGAGTGAGCAACTCACGTGAGTGTGGCTAACTTTCCATACATCCTTCCTTTCTTGTTCTTTTTTATAATGGAGATACAATTTTTTAAAAGATACGTTCATTTTTATTTTATGTGTTTGAGCATTTTGCGTGAACATATAAAGGTGCACCATGTAAGCCTGTTGCCACTGAAGGTCAAAAGAAGGCATTGGGTAGTGTAGAACTGGAGTTAGAGGCAGTTGCAAGCAACCATGTGTGTGCTAGAACCTGAGTCTTCTCTAAGAACAACAAATGCTCCTGACTGCTGAGCCATGAGAAACAAGATTTTTTAAAAAGTAAAATGTGCTCCACTAATTGTACATTTTAATAAATTTTCTCAAGTGTGCACTCTTTGCTCCCCACCCCAAAATACTCATATATGACTCTACCAGTCAATCCTTTATTCTTGCCTCTGACCCAGGTATCCAGTGATCTTGGCCACTGTTTAAATTGAGAGAGTTCCTCGGGACTGGAACAGTACATTGTGTTTTTCTGGTGTGTCTGAATTATTTTGGCTGATGATATATGTTTTTTAGTAGTTTCTTCATCTTAATAATGACCTGTTTTACCCATGGAAGGAGTTACAGAGACAAAGTTTGGAACTTTGACGAAAGGATGGACCATCTAGAGACTGCCATATCCGGGGATCCATAATGAAATAAATACCCAATAAAAGAGAAAAAAAGAAAATAATTAGCAAGCTAAAAAAAAATAATGACCTGTTTTCCATGTTATGAGTGCATCAAAATTTTCCTCTTTCATTAACAGTTAAGGAGCACATGAAATAAGCCCAATGTTACTGATATTGGTTTAAAAAAAAAAAACCCCTATGGGCATTCCTCTGGAAATCTTCATGTGAACACTTTCCCACATAGAGTGGCATCCTGAATACCCACCAGCAGCAAATGCCACACTTCCTTCTTCCTCGTTGGTAGTGTGAGTGAAAAGCAGGAGGCAAAGCAATGTGGGACAGAAGACACTGCTACCTGTGCGCCTCAGAATCCTCCTGAATGATAAACTGAGAAAAATGGCATGAATTTTTCTAAATTTCTAGGAAGTTTCTAAAATTTCATAACGTCTACACTGAAAAGGTTTTATGAAAATAACACGGGAAAAAAAGACAAGTGCAAATTACTTAAAAAAGAAAAAGAAGAGAGATGAATGTGGAGAGAGCGCAGATGCACGCACAGCTGCTGTCCCCACAATGACAGGCTTCTGCACTTGTATCCTCTCAGCCACTCCCCTCCCTGTCCTTCCCTCAGGCCCCCTCTGCTGCTGCTCACAGAATGCCAGGCTTCCTCCTGTGCAAACACCATCCAAGTCCACTGGTGCCCCCAGCACACTCTCAGCCAGATTATTCCCTTCTGAACCCTGAAGTCCCAAAATCCTAGAGCTGCCAAGTAAAGGCAGGAAGGTTTTGCCCTTGTGGTTTGCTCTGTGGTTTTTAGAAGCACTCTGCTTCCTCACTGGGACTACACTTCTGGGTACCACAGTGCTTTATCATCTCCCACGTTGATTATAGTATCTCTTGACAGGATGAATGCTGAGTGGGGAGGGATTTTTCAAAGAAATATGTGGGAAGTGGTATTGATATTTGGCAGTTCCTAAGGTGAGGTAATTTGGAGATATAAATATATATATATATATATGTGTGTGTATATGTATATATATATATAACAATGTTCTACCAGTTCATTATTCTCTTCTCTTGTTTCTGAAACTGCTTTGTCATTTTTCGGAATTACAGTTGTCAACTGTACCAAAATAGAAATGTTGTAAACTAGAGGGCTTGTTTATTTCACTATCCACATAAGGCACATGTGCACTTGAGTATATATTTATATATATATTCACCATGAAATCGATTTTTCTCTTACAGATACCTCTATTAAAATATTCAGTTCTGAAATTAAAAACATAGACAAAACCCCAAGAATCGAAACAATTGAAAGTACTTCAACAGTGCACAAAGTGTCAACCATGAAACGAATATTCGATTTGCCAAAGCTTCGAACCAAAAGATCAGCACTTTTCCCAGCTGCTAACATCTGTCCACAGGAATCCTTGAGACAGATTTTAGCAAGTCTTCAAGAATATTATAGACTGAGAGGTAAGGACAGCAATGGGAGCTGAACCCTTTGTTCTCTTTATCCTCTCTAACCTACACACCCACAGATGATCTTCAGCCCTAAACATTATAGTCATGGTCTCTCACTCCCCCATGGGAGCTGTAGATATCAATCCTCTGATCCAATGGCATCACGGGCCACAAACACACAGAACAGTGTCGTTCCTGAGCTCTTGTGATTTATAATAATTTGTTGGGGGCTGGCGAGATGGCTCAGCAGTTAAGAGCACTGACTGCTCTTCTGAAGCTCCCAAGTTCAAATCCCAGTAACCACATAGTGGCTCACAACCACCCATAGTGAGATCTGACCCCCTGGAGGTGTCTGAAGACAGCTAAAGTATACTTACAATAAATAAATAAATAATCTTAAAAAAATAATTGTTTTGTGCTACATGGAACCATTAGGGTCCAGCAAAACAATCAAAAAAAAATGTTTGATATACAGGTTTTACTTGATTTGTTTATTCCAAAGTCTACTATTGAATTTTAATATTGTTAGGATAGTAGCCACATTAGGAAACTTAAAAAGCTGATTTATGACTTTAGGATTTATTTTTCAAAAGCAACATTACAACCTAACAACATTACAATACAAATAAATAATGGTATTTATTGCTGACTCAAAAAAAATTCTGGAAGTTTGAAAACCTAGGGGCAAGTTGAAGTACAGAGGAGACACAAATTACAAATGGATTCCAGAGTATGCAGGGTGCTACCTACTATACCTTTGGGCTGAGGCACATCAAAATTTTTACCAAATGTCTTACATTCTTGGAAATCATTAAGGAATTAAGTCAACCACAGCTGCCAGCAGATGTCCTGCTCATTTTGTTTACTTAGCATAGACTAAGAATCCACATAACTTTAGAAGAGAATTCCTTTAAAAGAAAAGAAACTGTATGTGTCGCTGAGCTTCTGTCCTCTAAATAGTTCCAGAGGATGACAAGCATCTTGTCTCTCTGGGCTAAGTTCATCTTGTATGTGAAAGTGGAGAGGACTGGGGTTTCCCACCTTCATGACACCAGATGTTGTTAGTGTCCATGCCAAAATATGTATCCTCCTGCTCTGTTGAAAGTTGGTTTACAGGAGCAACTGGTTCAGTGCCAGCCTGTGATGAGGTGTGCCTTGTTACAGTTGAGAACACATCTGTGATCCTGACATCCAGAGATCCTCTTTGATACCTATATCTATCTGTAGGGGGTGCTGGGGTTAGAATCATCTTAAGAGTTCTCATTGGGTTTTTAGATGTCTAATTGTATGTGAAAGGAAAGATCTCTGTACTTCCTTACAAAAGTCTTAGTCGTAGATAAATGGAAAATACTGTATTGCACTCAAAAGGAAAACCCTAGTCGTAGAAATGAAGTATCCTGTATAAACACTCTGAGGCCCTAGCACATTCTCCACAGAAGTTTTTCAGTAAAATACTCGCTGAGGGATATGGAAAGCAAGGATCCCATCCATCAGAAATGTAAGGAAAAGACAGAGATGTGTGAATTATTTATTCTGAGTGTGCCTACACATTGATCAGATAACAATGCCAGCAAGTTCTATAAAGTTTGTTAATGAACAGAAGTGTGCTTGTGAGTGCATGTATGCACACTCACACAAACACACACACATTACTGCTTACTTTTTAAATGTAAATTCTTATTCTTTACAACACTGACATATATAATTCACCAGAGGTATTTGGAATACACTATCACATGACCAAATTTTGAGTCCTGAATTTTACTTCAAAGTTCTTTATTGTTGATCAGACTTGCCTCATTCATTCATGTTTCCCTGAACAGAACAAAACACTGTTTTTCTCCTCTCAGCAAATGACAGTCCATTATCTTTATGGTTACTTTTGGGTGATGTGAAATTTTACTATTCATCAGTGTGTGTTTCTTAAGTCTAAAAAATTGGTTCTCAAAGAAACAAGAAATAAGAGCTAACCACAAAGCTGGGCTCCTTTGATGGACTGACCCACTTACTGGTCTCATCACTGCCTTTACAAAATGATCAGCTGACATCCTCCAACAGACTCAGGGGAAAAAGCTCCCCATTAGGACATCAAATAGAAATCGCGAACTATTTCTTCTTCCCTCAACCCCCAAGCTTAAAACACCACAAATGAAATGTGTGAAGCCTTGTGTGGAATCATTACAATGCTGTCCCGGAGCACAAATGCTAGCACTGTGAGCTGGTTTCTCACAGTCTCCAGTGGAGCTTCCTCAAAGATACCCAGACTCCCGTGCCCCACCATGCTGTAGCCCAAGGCTCTCCTTCTCTTTGCTCTTTCTCAGTCCAAATATCAAGCCACCTTTTAGGTTTTTGAGATAGCTCAGCAGGAAAAAGGACTTGTCACTAACCCTGAGGATATGATTTGAGTTCTCCAAACCCACAAGGTAGGAGAGAATGGATCTAACTGCCACCAATTGTCCTCTGACTTCCACACATGTACACACACACACACACACACACACACATACACTTCTCAGAAAGGATATAAAGAAAATTCACTGGTTCTTGTTTTGATGGGTTGCTTTTCTTGTCACTGTGATAAAAATACCTGATGACTTAAGGAAAGAAAGGGTGATTGACTCTTGGAAGATACCATTCATTGCTGCAGGGAAGACATTGCGGCAGGAGCAGGAGGTGCCTGATCCTATTGCTCTTCCATTCAGGAAGCAGAGAGAACAGCACACTCTGCTCCCCTTCTCCTGCCCCACATTTAGGGAAAGTCTTCTACCTCAGGCAAGTTTAGAAACCCTCACAGACATGCCTACAGGTAGGCTCCCATGGTGAAAACCTGTCAAGGTGATCATCATGATTAAGTGTCCCGAGTTACATCCGTAACACAAAGCTCCATATATAATGCAATGCCCCTGGCAGATAAATCGTTAAGCAACTTCCCTGTGCTTCAAAAGTAAATTATTTTCTTCTCAGTGTCTTTATCTAAAGCAAGTATGGATGTCTATGGAGGAAAGTCCAACAAGGGTAGAAGGAGGAAAATTCACCCTCAGTTTCCCTGTATGACAGGGCACCACCTGCAGAGGTCTGTCTTGATATGTCCTCAGGCTCCAAGCAGTGAGAAAACTGAACACATGTGTACTCACACACTCATACAGAGAGAGAGAGAGTACATATACACAGAGAAACATATGTTTGCATAGATATAATGCACACATACATACATGTAATGCACACATTTCTAATGTCACACATGTGTCTACAAAGCCTACAAATTTGAATTTAGGCTTAACTGGGGATAGCTAATAAGATAAACTCTGAATAAAGTTAGTCCAAGCATGAAAATGGACTGAAATAAAATGAAAACTATCTGTGTCCTAAAGCAACACACCCAAGGTTTTACCTCCCTGGTAACAAGAAGGGAATATTGAATCATAGCCTCCCTGATGTTTATGGATATTTTCCATCAAAGACACTAACACTAAGCCTCAAAGGCAGTGACAGTTCCTTTTATGTATTGTTGTATCTCTGGCAGTTGGGTAGGGATTGAACTAAACTAGAAGGTACACTCATGGGGAAAGGCAAAGGTGAAAAACATATTCCCAAAGACAGAAGGAGCATGTGGGCTAGGAGGACAGCAAGGGCAGGGGGCATGCAAATGCTGGACGCACAACTATTAGAGTTTGGACAAGTCTGCAGATTTCCAAGTGTGCTTCCTGAGCACTAGGCCATGTGCTCCATTCTGCTGCTGTCAGGATGGGCGCTGTCATCTTTGCAGGTAGCTGAGAGGTCACACTGAAAAGCACATTTTCTATATGGGGCTCTGCACTGCTTGCCTGTGTTTTCATTCAAGGTGAGAGACTAGACTTTTGAGCAGTAGGACAGTTATCCCCATTACCTCTGTGATTTACTGTGGAAAGATTGGTTGCCCTGACGATTCTGGCCAGATGCTGCTGGCAAATGACGTGGCCTTTTATTGATATGAAATCCTTTTCGCCTCCAAAACAGAAAGCACAAAGAAAAGAAACCATGATGTGGGTGAGAAGGTGGGACACAAGACGCAGGAGTAAGATTCCAAACTGGTTTTCCCTCATCTTGTACCTCCCACGACCAGTTTTCATTAGAAAGTCAGAGGATGTCCATCTCTTCCCCCAAAAGTTCTAACTCCTTCTCAGACTGTAGGAATAAAACATAAATAAATAAATAAATAAATAAATAAATAAATAAATAAATAACACAAACATTATTGATAGTGGAATCTTCTAACATATCTTATTAACCTCCTATACTAACTTTTTAACCTGTGTACTGCTACAGCACATCTTTCCATTGGCATCTACAGTTTTCCATCATGAGCTTAAATAATTAATAGGAATGTTGCTTTCAGTTGGCTGTAAATATTGATACTTAAGATAAAACAAGACTCAGGTCATTCTTGTGATTCAGTGTGAGTCTCCTGTGCCCTATGACTATTGAGCCATCAAATTCTTTTAACAAACAGATTAACAAGCTGGCTGTCCTTCAGGGGAGGTAGTGCTGGAGATGTGATTCAGTAGTTAAGCACCTCTCTGATGGTGACCATCAATGGCCATCACTGAAGGGAGGAATGAAAACTAGAAACAGTGACACAGAGTTTTCATAATAAAACAAAATCTGAGCTGCAAGGAGTAGAGTCTGTGAATAATGGCCAATGACCTCAGTTGAAGAAAACATCACATCTCCTTCTCTACCACATACCCATATTTCCTTTGCATGTCCCTCTGAGTCTCATTTCTATGTAATTTAAGTTTATGCTTTGGCAAGGTATCTCGCCCCTGCCCCATTACAGGTTTCCACATGAATATAAGGGCCATCCATCCATACCTCATGCCCCATTATCTTTCTCTTAGCACATAGTAGGTGCTGGAACATTTTAGATGATTAAATGTCCATAGGTTGAGAGGGGAGAAATGTTCCTACCTCAATTATGCAATCAAGATAAAATAACCCCCCACAGATATGCCCACAAGTCAACCCAGTGTAGACAGACAATCCCTTCTTGATGTTCTCTGGTTCTGCTTTGTGTCCATTGGCAGTTAACACAGGCTAGCACACTTGTAAATTAGTGTGTGAACATAAGCTGGAAAACACTTTCTGTATTGTGACACTGTGTGCTTTAGGGAACAGGGTTTTCCATTTTGCATGGCTAACTTTAACTGTTTTGTGTTACAGTATGTCAAGAAGTCGTGTGGGAAGCATATCGTATCTTTCTGGACCGAATTCCTGACACAGAGGAATATCAAGACTGGGTCAGCCTCTGCCAGAAAGAAACCTTCTGCCTCTTTGACATTGGGAAAAACTTCAGCAACTCCCAGGAGCACCTAGATCTTCTTCAGCAGGTAAACCTTTTCAATATCCTAGGAGCAGCAGGGCCCCAGCCCCTGCCCCTTTGAAATGGTTACTAAGGCATAAGAGTTACTTGACAAAATACTTAGAGATAGCTGATAAGACAGACAGGAATTTTATTCCTGCAAAATAATATTGCACAGGCAGGTTGACGTGTAGTTGAAGGCAGAAAGAATGAAAATAGACTTTAGCTCCTCAGTTGACATTATCTCTGGGTAAAATTACTTTTTATCTTCTTCTTCTTCTTCTTTTTTCTTTTTTTCCAGAGAATAAAACAGAGAAGCTTCCCTGGGAGGTAAGTACCCAAAGTAGAATTCTGGATACTCTTGACTTTCAAAAGATCATATAATGGAGTGCAAGTAAGCTATTGTACCTTGACGATTTGTCAGCCGCCAAGATCTGTTTAGATTATTCTGATAGACAATGTGTATGCATATATTGCTCTAAGATAAACGAGTGCAGAGACTGAAAGTGGATAGACCTGACAGAGATAGATCGATGTGTGTAAGAAAATGGAATTCCTCACTTTGTGATACGTATCTAATGTGTATTTTCACTTAAAGAATCTAGAGCAATTAAAAGTTTAATTTTTAGGACTTAAGACAAACTATTAGTTACATCAGGAAAATCCTTACCACGGTAAGAGTGTAACCTGAATTTTGAGTTCTCATTTGGTATTCTGTAAAGCGTTATTATTTCTCAAACTAAATTACTGAAGCACTGAGCTA